>NW_006160142.1:941454-960694 GCF_000334495.1 Tupaia belangeri chinensis | reverse complement strand
GAGCAATTGGAATTCCTAGAGCTATAGGGAGCCTGCCTCTTGTGTCTGGGGGCAGAATTTCAGCAAGTCTTCCAACAGCCTGGGGAGAACAAAGAGCAAGGCTTATTTCTCCAGGGCATGCAAGTGTATTCACTTTCTTTTTCACCTCACTTAGCTCACAAGTCCCTTCTAATTAACTGATGGCAGCCTGAACCCAATTTGCATATCCCCACATTAACAAGTTCTCATCTCCTTTTTCTGAGGAGCCTGCACCCACCTAGAAACCTTTCCCAAACTGTGCATGGGAAAATCCAATTCTTGGGAGCTGTGTTCCTGCAAGTCTGAAAGATGCCCTACATATATTTTCACTGATCAGTCTAAAAACAGCTTCAGCCAATTTAAACCACTTTTTATAAAATATCATTTTCATCAGGTTTGACAGACTGCCTGCCAACATTCCACAGCATTATGATATGAACATCTGAACTATCAACTCTGGGAAAAACTCACTTCCTGCTGGAAACTGCAACTCAGCAGTAGTGGCCACAGGCCTGGAAGCTGCCCTTAGACCATATTACCAAGCTCAGCCTGAGAAATGCAGGAGAAATTAAATCAATATAGAGAAGAGGAGGAGAAAACTAACTCTTTTGTTACATAAATGGAGAAAACCGCTGTGGTGCTGCTCTCTGTAGGCCTCGTATGGCCTTGTAATGGCCTCTGTTGGGGACATCTTCTTCACCAAGACACACAGCAGCCAGGGATCTGACAAACAACTGCCCTGCAGAAGAAGCTCCCAGCCCTGGTTAACTGTCAGAACTAGAAAACAACATTGATAAATTCCCTGACGTGAAAGAATGGTCTGCCTAGGACTCCAGGTTTTGTTTCTCCTCCACCTGCCTGTGCTTCATTTTGCTACAGTAAACTGCCTGGCCCACCTTTGAAAGAACGTGGGGATCTGTGCAATTTATAGACAACTACATCAAGGCAAGTGAAATACACTCCCTACCTCTTCCTCAAATGATGACGCTGCCATTCAGCATCTGGAAACCAAATGTCAGAGCGGAAATCCGTAGTCCTAACTGTTCTGGGAGGAAGGGTATCTGTACCTGGGCATTGGCCCATCTAGTTGTAAAAAGAGGGCTTTGTCTATATTCAGGTAGCAAGCTTTCTGTTATATTTTTTCTTTTCTTTTCTTTTTTTTTTAACCTCCTGTCAGTGAGCTTTTTCTATAAGTAAAGAATACCCTTGAGAGATACTCAGGTCCTTTGCTCGACTTGTCTGGACAAACTGAAACCAAGGTTTCAGGTAAGGAGCAATTCTAAACTTCTGTACAAATCAAAGGTCCTGAGAGCTGTTCTGAACACTTATGAGCTCGTCTTGAACACTTTAGCTGCTCTTTTTTCCCTGAGTGTTTTTGTTTGTTTTATATAGATTTTTGCTATAGAGCACATGTACTCACCAGAAAGATAGCATTCCTCTATGGGGAATGACCACACCGAAGTCCTTTCTCCATTCTCCTCTTAGGACTTTGGACATACACACACACTCACTACTGAGTGTGAGTTTCAAGCTACCAGGTCTAAGATTTGAACTGTAATCAGCCACTTGGAAGTCCAGCACCTTAACCACCATACCATCTGCTGGCCTTCTTCTGGGTGCTTTTGATTCTTCTAAGACATCTCCCTCACCATTCCACTTTTGATAGCCCATTATTCTGATCTTGACTTCACCCCTCGCACCTTACAAAGCACGAGGATTAAGACTATTTTTTTACACTCTAGCCACAAAATGGGGCTTCATAATCTTTTCTCATTGGGGTCAGCACATTCCAACCTTATGTCACCTGGAGACCAACACAGAACAACATTCACTCACTCAACAATGTTTACTGAACACTTGCTAGGTGCCAGACACAGTTCTAAGGCTTGGAACACAACCCTGAACAAAATGAATGAAAGTCCCTTCTTGAAGTTGGCATTTATTTTTAAGAATTATTTATTTTATTTTATTCATTATTATTATTTAATTTGACCAGAGAGAGAGAGAGAGAAACAAAGTGAGAAAGCAAGCCACCAGGTCCAGGACTCAACTCAAACTGTGGTTGGCCATGTGGGAGTCCAGCACCTTCACACCACACCACCTGCCAGCCCCAGCATTATTTAAAGAGTTCTGACATAGGGTGTATGCGTTTTCTGGAGAAAGACAGAGGCAGAGATGGGGAAAGTGAGAAGCTCCCCCTCCACTGGAGGGGGAAATGGCCATGCCACAATCCTTTCTCCTCCATTCTCTTCTCAGGAACTTGGGCACACACTCCTAGAGTAATTTTCAAGCCACCAGATCTGGGACTTGAACTTCCATTGGTCATGTGGGAGTCCAGCATCTTAGCCCCAGTGCTGGTGTTCTTAAGCAGAAGTTAGAATCTGGTTTTGGACCTTTTAAGGATGTCACATAAAATGTTTGCCTTCATCTTTTACATTTCCCAGCAACATTGCCCCCTCTCTATTATTTTACTCTACTGGTAAAAAGAAAATTCAGGTTGTTATGTATATATACTTGATTCCTTTCTAGGTATTTTCTAATATTATTGAATAATGATTCTTTAAGTCACTTTGTCAGATCCAATACCTTCGTACACTTTTTTTTTTTATATGATTTTAGATTTACAGAAAACTTACTAGTTCAGTGAATTCACATAGAAATTTCACCTGGCTTCCCTCAATATTAATGAAAGAATATTTATCAAAACTAAGAAATTAATATTGGTGCCATACCATTAACTACACAAACATTTTGAATTTCCACTAATCCCGTTACTATTCTAGGAGTCAATCTAGGGGCCCACATTGCATTTACTTTCCTTAATCTCCTTTCCTTAAAGTTTTAATTTGTCATGACCATGACACATTTGAAGAGTACTGTCAGGTATTTGCTGAATGTCCCTCGGTCTGGGTTTAGCAGATGTTTTCTCACAATTAGACTTGGTTATAGGTTTCGGGGCAAACATCACAGAAGAGAGGTACCCTCTTCATTGCATCCTGTCAGGATATATATCACATCCACATGGCACATCGCTGGTGATGCTAACTGTGTGTCGTTAAGGTGAGTCTGCTAGGTCTTGCCATTGGAAAGATAGATATTTTTCCTCTCCATACTCTTTGTTAGAAGGAGTTCAGCAGGCCTCACAGCCGTGCAAGGGTGCGGTAATCACAGCCGTGCAAGGGTAAGGTAATATTCTCTGAGACTGGCCCTCATGGATAGGTTCAGGAATTCCTTTTGAGACCTCCTGGTATGTGCCCATGATCTGGGCTGGCTGAGGCTGAAGGTGGACTGTAGCTCAAAGACTCTATTGGGACTGGTTCTCTCTCTTCTTCTCTCATTCATGAAAACAATCATTTTTCTTTAAAATTTTTAATTAAAAGAGAGAGAGAGAAGGTCTCAGGTCAGCCAATATTGAAGGAGGGGGAAATTCAGCTCTAACTCCTGGAAATAAGATGGTCCAAGAATTTGCAGACATGTTAAAACCACCAATCTATTTAATGAATGTTTTGTGGGAAATAGTTTTGGGCTATGTCAATATCCTGTTTCAAGTTTTACCCACTGGTTTTAGCATTTACTTGTAGATCTTGCCGGCAGCAATTATCTAATGGTGCTTTTATTGCTCTAATCCCTTCTGTGTCTATTGTTTGGAATCCTTCTGATCTGCCCCTCTTCCCCATTTATTTGTCTGACCATTTATTTATATAATTTTGAACTTGTGAATACGTATTTTATTTATGCTCCAGGTTGATCTTATAATTATGAAGTGCAGATTTCAATCCCCATTGTATAAATGAGGGGATTGAGATTGAGAGCACTTCCATCCCTCACACGGGGTGACACAGCCACTCGTTCTCTCTGAGCTACCTCTGGTCTCACCTGGCACAGCTTGCTATATGACACGAGTTTAATGAATACTTGAGGAACAAAGAATGAATAAATGAAGGAGTCAAAGAGTAAACTTACAAACTCACTTGATGATCGGACTTGACTCTAGGTAATCTTATTTTAAGAGCACAAAGAAATGTGTAGTAGAAAACTCGGATACAACCCACAAAGAAACTTTGTTCATCAGTGAGAAGGTCACATGCTGTTTACTAGATGATGTTGTAGCTTTGGCATTGCCCCAAATAATCAAAATTCGCCGTTGTTTCCTTTGGCCTGTTTTAATTCTAGGAGAGAATGAAAATGTAATCCCTGTGAAGGGAAATCTAGCAGCTGGATTTCCTGATAATTCTCCATGAACCCAACAAGTGCCTTTAACAGTGCTCCCAGGAATCTACAATCTTCCCAAGGGCACAAGTCTTGTCAAATTTGCAGAGTTGGCACTATATTAGTATTGCTGAATGTTTACCTTGTTTTTTTTGTGTGTGTTTCATTTTGCAGAAAGAACACATGGACAAAGCTCCCTTGTTCATTTGTCATAGAATTAGGTTTCTGTTATGTTTAAAAATGGCAATTCCCAGAACAGCAGAGGGAGTAATGGTTATGTCACTGGACTCCCACATGGCTGACCATGGTTTGATTCCTGGACCCAGAGGCTTGAAACTATCACCAGGCATGTATGTATGTGTGCCCAAGATCCCAAGAGGATAATAGACCCCCACCCCTCTAAGGGGGTGATTTCTCACTTTCTTTCTCTCTTTCTCTCTCTCTTTCTCTCTCTGCCTCTCTGGCAAGTGCACGTGCCTTATAGCAAAAGGCAATTTCAGTGATGAAAATGCATTATCATGGGCTACCTTGGTGCTAACATGCTACTTGGGTAGACTAGCTCCATACAAAAATCAGAGGGTTCAATTCTCTGGTCAACCTGCACACACCAAGAGTAAACACCCATGATCCTGTCTGGCTTGGGAGGGATCATAGCATGAGACCCTATTGAGGGTGTTTATCTTTCTTTTTTTTTCTTGTATCTCACTCTCATGAAAGAAATGAACGAAACTTAATAAATAAATAAACTACATTATTAACATACCATGTTCTAGAAACAAAGTCAATGGAAATGTCTAAACCCTTGACTAATTTGTGGTGCTAAATATTTTCAGAATGAACCCATGAACAAACAAATGTTAAGGCTAGAGAAGTTGGAGGAGACTTCAGGTAGGAGGTGGAGCCTTAACAGAACCAAAAAAGAACTCTGATAATAGGTGAAAAGGGCTTATCATAGTAATACTGAACTCCATTACTGTTGCTGTTTTAGTCATGTCAGAAGATAATAAGACTTATGTTTTTTTAGAGAGAGAGGTTTTTGCTATAAGGAACATGTGCTCACCATAGAGACAGAGAGACAGAAAGTGAGAAATCACCCCAAGGGGGATGGCCATGTTGCAATCCCTTCTCCTCCATTCTCCTCTCAGGATTTTGGGCATGCACACATATGTGCCTGGTGTGAGTTTTAAGCCTCTGGGTCTGGGACTCGAACCACGGTTGACTATATGAGAGTTCAGCCACATAACCATTACGCTAATTGCTGGTCCCACGAGTTTCATTTTCATAGAACTCCTGATAACAATAAGAAAAAGCCAATGCCCTCAAATATTCCTATAATTTTCTTCCAGGCCCTTAAAGGTCCTGTTTTGGTATGTAAAATTGGTTTATGATACTAAAAAATGGTAAGTAAGCAGTCAACCACCTGCTATGGGATCACGTAAATAATCCCATTTTTCCAGCCCCAGTGATGGTAATCTTATCAACCATATTCTACCTAAAATCAACCAGGTTTGAATTCTAGGACCTGATAATACCCCACTTTGCATGGCTAATTTCTATTAGGAATCTCTAAACAGAAACTTAACACCAAGTAGCTTATACCAAAGGGCCTCATTGTTTCCTACAACAGCATAGGCTCACAGAACAAGAGTCCAGCTAAGGGAACAAGGGCAGTTCTGAGGCCAAGAACTAGAACAAGTAGTCGACAATGAGATCATTTCCTTGTACATAAACCTCACAAATCTACTTGTGCCTGACTGAATTCTCTTCTATAGACAATTATGCCCTGTAAAACAGGAGATTCAAACCACAGCTCAGCTCACGCTATTTCTAGTCCATTAACTAGACAGAGGTGGGTCCCCTTTCTACAGCTCAAGAAAGAAATGGAAATTGCTGGTCTTAGTCCCATGTTCCTCCTAATGGCAATGAAGGCTGACTGCTATGATAGAAATGCCAAGATTACACACTACAGTGGGGAAGGCACAGTTTTCCTCAGAAAATAAGGCAGCAGTACAGGCCAAACCCCCACTGAAGGCCTAAAAATCTTTGCTGAGCTAGATAGAGTAGGTATGAACAGAATTATATTTGGGAACTACATATCTAACATTCAGAACCTTACTATATTATGTGCTTAGTCTTATAGAACTCCCAGTTTTTGATTTATGTAATTCTACCCCAGATTCTGTACTGATGAGGTAGAGAAGGAAATGCAAAAAACATGAACTTCATAATAACCATTGGGGAGCCAGCCAATAAGGAATAGAGGCAATGTGGGGTGATGCCTTTTCTTTTGAAGGCTGACTCCCAGCCGGTCTCCTATTTGGCTACAGCAGTAAGTGACCAATGACATTAGAAGCGTTAAGACTACGTGTCTGCGATGGTGCACACATGGGCCAGCACAGGTATATACAACAGTTCAAGTGTGGCATAGCTATCAACATGAAGGTGATACGACCTATGCTTTTAGGATAGGTAATGTTTACTTGGCTTTCTGTTCTACCAACAAGTTAAGTTGTTTGTTTCATCCTTTTGCCCGTGTTGCACACACAAGGGTTCCATGTATTCTAGCAAGTATGCTGTGCCTCACAGGTTACTTGCCCACTACCCACTCAGCACATTTATGGTTGTCCTCTACAACTAACAAGCCACTTGCTTACTTTCTATCTGCACTGTCTCACCTTTACCTTATGTTTTTTGTTTGTTTTATTCTTTACGTAGCAAAATTGAATTTTCTGAAATGAAAACATTAAGCACATGATACCTTCTGATTTTTTTCCCTACTAGAAGACTCTGGTGGGGTGACTGGGGAGTGAACTCACACGCACACAAAGCAAGGCAAGAAGGTAGATGAGGGGACCAGCAGTTAGCGTAATGGCTATTTCGCTGGATTCCCATGTAGTCGACCGCGGTTCGTGTCCCAGACCTGATGGCTTAAACTCATGCCGGGTGCGTGTGCATGCCTGCCCAAGATCCCGAGAGGAGAATGGAGAAGGGATTGTAGTGTGGCCATCCCCCCAGGGGGTGATTTCTTGCTTTCTATCTCTCTGTCTCTGTCTTTGTGGCGAGCGCACGTGCCCTATAGCAAAAATTTCTTAAAAAAAAAAAAGAAGGTAGATGAAGAGAGTATTTACTCTTGCCTCCATCCTTCCATCCCTAGGAGCCAGGATATCCACTGCCAAGATCAGGGTGAATGCTGAGATACTCACAATTTAGTCTCTGGCTTTTAACACTTAGGTAGATTACGAATGTGTGTGTGTTTCCTTGAGTTGAAAAGCAGTTCTGAGAATGGAAGCAACCTCTCAGTTAAGAAGCCAGGTAGTCATCACCCCCACCATCTTGACCACCTCCTTGTCCCTCACTGCTAAGACATGGGAAATAATTCTCACATGAGAATTGTCACCAGGGATTGGCAGGTTAGTGACCTCTGAGAAAGCAACACCCAGGGGTACAGCCACTTCCGTGATAGGCTGTGACCATGTGGCTTGTTCCCTACCCAGCTTCGTTACTCTGCCTAGGTCACACACAACCTTGACCATCCCAACTGTAATGTACAAAGAAACACCCAGGACTCACGCCACTAAGTGGAGAGTGGACGAGTGAAACAGGCCATTTCCCCAAATCTGCTAATTATCAAAACATTTTTAGTCCCTTGGCTTCTGTTAGAGTAACTTTCGGCCTTCAAGGACTGCTGGGAAGGCAAGCCTATTTCTCTACCTACTTCTCAGGAACAAAGAAGGGCACACGTGGAAGTAACAAAGGGAGGCAGAAGCAGCAAGAGTTTTGCTCGATTGTTCTTTGCCTTTTGAACATACCAAGGGTCCTTGCCAGAGCAAAGCTGATGGGGGTTGGATGACTGTCTGACAGTGGATAGAAGTTCAATGAACAACATAAGATTGTGGGGCCAGAAACAAGTTCAGTCAGAAATGCAGCCATGCCAGGGGGTTCTGACGGGCACCTCCTCCAGAGGGTGTCGGAATGCTAGCATAGAGCAGTGCTCGACCCCTGCTGACTTCCGTCCTGCTTCTCTCTCCCCTCCGAGACATACGAGTTCTCCCCTCACTTTACCAGATACACCTCAGAAAACTTGGCTGGGGAGGCTAAGGAATAAGTATAAAACTGGCCTTAGACCAAAAATCTGCTCAAAATTTCAAATAATTAAGAGAAAAATATATACTAAGTGGTATTATGGTTAAGGTACTGGATGTCCAAAAAGGCCAACCACATTTCAAGTCCTGGACGCAGTGGCTTGAAAATCATGTCAGGCATGTACGAGTGTGACCAAAATCCTGAGAAGAGAATGGACTGTGGTGTGACCAACTCCCCTGGGGGACAGATTTCTTACTTTTTCTCTCTGTTTCTCTTATTCTCTATTCAGTGAGCACGCACACCCTATGGCAAAAAAGCTAAATACACACACACACACACACACACACAGAGCACATTAAAAATAAGTATTTTCAAATGATTTTAGAAATAAAAGGAGAAGTCAAAACATGATAAAAGAATAAAACAGATTAGAAAAGAACCAAATAAAATTTATATAGTGATAGAAATTAAAATTCCCTATATTGGGGAATCCTTACATTTTATCTTTCTTTCCTTAAATTCAGTATCTTCATAATTGTCTGTTTTAAACGTTATAATGCTCTAATATTTTACCTCTCTATATAGACTTTGCAGTTGTAAACTTAGTATTTTTGATCAAGAAAACTGGAACAGACACCTTTTTTAGGTTTATCTTATTCATGATAGGCAGTACACGCAAACACATGAGAGAGAGAAAGACAGAAGGGCCCTTGACAGGGTCACCTCAGGCCGTGATCTCCTCTTCCCAGCTGTGCAGTTCGTCAGCATCTTGCATATGTGCTCGGTGTGTCTGCAAGCCAACACAGGGTACTCACGGCCATGTGGCTTCCAGCACCACGGTACAGTTGGCTACCGACTATGTCACCAGGCTGGGCTTAGAACTGATCTTTTGAGAAGCTCAGTAAGAAAAGCACAGCTTGGGACCAGCAGTTAGCATAATGGCTGTGTCGCTGGACTCCCATGTAGTCGACCACAGTTTGAGTCCCGGACCCGGTGACTTAAACTCATGTCAAGCACGTGTGCGTGCGTGCCCAAGATTCCGAGAGGAGAATGGAGGAGAAGGGATTGTGGCGTGGCCATCCCCCCTGGGGGGTGATTTCTTGCTTTCTGTCTCTCTGTCTCTCTCTGTCTGTCTGGCGAGCGCATGCTCCCTATAGCGAAAATCTCTAAAAAAGAAAGAAAGAAAGAAAGAAAGAAAGAAAGAAAGAAAGAAAGAAAGAAAGAAAGAAAGAAAGAAAAGCACAGCTTAGTTTTCTAATACAGTATGACAAGCTAACTAGTTTTCTAACACAGTGTGACTAAGCTGGCACTTCCTTGTTTGCTTCTTTTTAAATGTGTTTTCTAAAGATTCTTGTTTTAGAAAACCACTCCTGAAGTGGTCTCAGATATCCCAAACATGAGAGTGTGGCCTCGGGGCCAGTAGATGGCATAGCAGTTACATTGCTGGACTCTCACATGGACTACCACGGTTCTAGTCCTGGACCTGGTGGCTTCAAAATCACACCAGGTATGTGTGCAGGTGTGCCCAAAATTCTAGGAAGAGAATGGAAGAGAAAGGATTGCAGTGTGGCCATTCCCCCAGGGGGTGATTTCTCACTTTACCTCTCTCTCTCTCTCTGTCTCTCTGTCTCTCTCTCTCTCTCTCCAGTGAGCACATGATCAATTAAGTCAAAAACCTCTTAAAAAAAATGAGGCCTCTATCCCCCCTTCATCTATAGTCAGAAATTCAGGGGCCTTTCCAGCTACTCTTCTCATTTACTGGCCGCATGATGACTATAATGAACGGCAAAATCACCCATCATGGCCTTAGGTCTACAATTTTCCTCATTCTAACCATCTCAACAAGCTAAACAAACCCTAGACAGAAAGTATGTGATGGCCCATTCTTATCAGTAGAATGGTAATCCAAAACTTGGCCAAAACCCCATGCCTATGTAAAATCTTTTAATAATAAGATAAAGAAAGAGACCAAAAAAGATTAACTTCAAAGTATTTATTTGTGGGACAATAAAATATGAAGCATGTGGCATCTTTTGATGCTCATTGTACACTTCCTTCTGGGTTATATTCAATTTAGAAAAGTAAAGCGGGAGCTCAACCACACAGACAGACACACACACACAGGTTGCAACAAAGTAAATAGCACAGTTCCCAAATTAAGAAGAGAAGACAACCAACCATTTCTGTTGGTCTCTCATATTATTGGCAACAGTAACATTATCACACAGCAACTTTTAAGTCAAAAAGAATTATAAGGGTAATTGACTAACTACAGATGTTACCTTATAACCCATGGTGAGGTCCCTAGATCACCTGAGAGCAGCAGAAATTTGTTAGAGTACACAGAAGTAAACAGAGCAGTGAAAGAGGATACAATAGTGGCAAAATTACAGAATGGAAGGTTCAGGCAGTCTGATCCAGTCTCCATGAGCTCATGATCACAGAGCACACGGACATGACTGTTTAACCCTTAGCTTGGTAGATGGCAATTAGTTTCCAGGAAAGAAAGAATATCAAGATTATTCTCCAATTAGGTTACCATCAATATAACAGATTATAAATTCTGCAACTCACTGGTTACAGAAATCTAAAAATGTTAGTCAAAATATTTTTAAAGGACCTTTATAAGTTCATAAATAAGCCTACAATAAAGTCAGCAAATTCTTCAAAGTTCAGAAAAAAGACACGTCTGTGGATAGGTTGGGAGCATCAGCAGACCAGAGGGAAGGTTAATCCGCCTTGTTTACGCATAGAACAGGGCGCCGGGTGGTAGCTCACTCTGCACAAAAGCAAGGGCTGAGGAAGGGTCTGTTTGGTACATCAGAGGAAAACCCACCCAGTAGTGACCACAAAAACCAAAAAAATAAAAAGGATCTGTCTCCACTTCACTTTGGACACCCTGAGATCCACATGGGTTTGAGTTTATACTTTGGGGTTTTTGTTTTGTTTTCTCAGCTGAGGAAACCACACCCCCAAATTTTTAACTTAAAGCAAACCATAATTGGCCTCCTAGATGCCAAGGCACACCTGTTAGGTGAACACATTTCAGCATAAGCCTCTCCTGCTCTTATAGACAGGGAAAAGCAATGGAAACAAATGACAGAAATAGGTCACATGAAAATTTCATGTTTATAAAATAAAAGTGTAAGTAGCAAATTATCAAAAATGAACAAACATGTGGGTCATTGGCAAAGTCATAATGTATTTTTCTATGCAAAAATTTATAATGATTTTTCTGATGACCCAGTAGTTTGATAAAGATTCAAGCAGAACTTCTGTAATTGAAAAATATGATCATTGAAATAAAAAGTGCAATTGAAGTATTAAACACTAGAAGAGACAAAATTTTAAAGAGGCGAAGTAACTAGAAGTATATTTGATGAACTGAACAGAACGTAGCACAGAAATATGGGATCGAAAACATCTGCCCAGTAGAACAGCAAAAGACAGTAAGGGAGAAAACGCAGTGAGAAGAATGCAGTAAACAACTGACTTTAAATAATGCTACCAAGAGTTGAGATGATAGGTATACCAACTATCCTGATTTAATCATTACACATTGTATTTAGGCATTAAAAACTCACATTTTAACAATTATCATGTGAATAAAAACTAATATTTTTTTAAAAAGAATGATGAATAATTGGTGAAGAAAATGTTAAACATGTGATTTAAACTAAACAAGCATTACTTATACTACATAATAAAAATAATCAGCAACATTAAAACAAAAAAAGAGTGAAATGCTAAACCACAATATCATGTAGAATTGGAGTGTGTGTTTGCAAACAGGGCATTAATTCACTTGACGAATTTGAGGAGCATTTGCTATAAGCAGATAAGCACGAATGCTTTGATGCACTGGATAAACAAGAGTGAATAAACAGTTAAAAATCATTGTTCCTGGGGCCAGCAGGTGGTGTGGAGTTTAAGGCACTAGATTTCACATGACTAGCTGCACAGTTCAAATCCCAGACCTGGCAGCTCGAGAACCATGCCAGTCATGTGTGTGTCTATGTGCCCAAAATCCCAAGAGGAGACTGGGGTTGAAGGCATTACAGTGTGGACATCCCCTGTAGGCAGGGAGGGTGATTTCTCACTTTCTCTCTCTCTTGCTGTCTCTGTCTCTCTCTGGCAAGCACATGTGCCCTATAGCAAAAACAAAATTATTGTCCCTGTGAAATTTGCAAGTTGTGGAGGAAGGCATGAAGTAAACAAATCAATAAATAAAGTCAGTTGATAAATTCTATGGAAAAAAGAATAGCTGTAGGAGACTGAGATCCGAGGGGCCTTCTTATTCCTGCATCTCTCCCTCGGGGTCCCTGTATTCTTGCTATACATTCCTTTTGTAATAAGCAGAATATTATTCTAGACTTTTTATATTTTTGAAAGAAAGTAAAATGTTAAATTAAATTTAGACTTAAGTATATGAAATGTAAATGTTGACATTTAAAAGATGAAAACTAGCAGTGGAACATTTACCTTCCATATAGGTATAAAGAGGGGTGGACAACGGAAGAGGCAGGGAAAGATTCATCACTTCAAAGAACCCAAAAGAGTAGAAAAGCCTGAGACACAAAGAGGGGGCAAATAGAAAGCTTAAAAACAAGATGGTCAAAAGCCATCAAAACAAGGGAACCAGCAGTTAGCGTAATGGCTATGTCGCTGGACTCCCACGTAGTCGACTGCTCTTCGTGTCCCAGACCCGGTGGCTTAAAACTCACACCGGGCGCGTGTGCGTGCGTGCCCAAGATCCCGAGAGGAGAATGGAGGAGAAGGGATTGCGGCATGACCATCCCCCCTGGGGGGTGATTTCTCGCTTTCTGTCTCTCTGTCTCTGTCTGTCTGTCTGGCGAGCACACGCGCCCTACAGTGAAAATCTCTCCAAAAAAAAAAAAAAAAAAGCCATCAAAACATTTCAGAAATTACAGTCGATAAGAGTGGACTGAACACTGGATCAGTGGTACAAACTGTCAGACTTGACTACTAGAAATATCAAGAAGGAATATATACCTTTTAAAGGAAACAACCCTCTCAATAAAAACAGAAATGTTGAAGATAGAGAGATTTAATAAATGTGCTAGGCAAATATTAGTCAGAGACCTGATATATTCATATCAAATTAGTCCAAATAGGTTTTACCACAGATATACATATATAAAACCAGAATTTAAAAAGATTACAATATAATGAGAACAGTTCAGTTCTCCTGGAAGATGTAATCATTGCAAATTTCTATCACTGGAAGATATACCGAAATACATAGGGCAAAACTGGAGGAACTATGAGGAAAAACTGACCAATCTATCAAATCATGAGAGATATTAACATCTCTTTTCAGTGATTTATAGATCAAGCAAACCACAATTGAGGAAACAAAGTGCAGATTTAAACATCTACAATTTTAATGAATAAACATGAAGATGAAGAATGTTGTAACACTTTGTTTTCAAGCACACATGGAAAGTTTACATATGTTAACAGAGACCACCAACTCATGGACCTTCTGGTCTCCTGGAAGGACACAGACAATAAATAAGTAAATAAACTATATAGTATATTAGGTCATGGCAAATACAAAAATAAAAGTGGAAATAAGGAAAGGGAGTAGGGCAGGAAGGAGTGCCACGTTAAGATACATAGGCTGTGGCAGACTTAAATGGAAAAGGAACATTTGAGTAGCGTAGAAGATGGTGAGGAGGGCAATCTGGCATCTGGAGGAAAAGCATTTCACGCTGATGGAGCAAGAAATGCAAAGGGCCGACGGTCCATATAAGCCTAGTTCTTTCCAGTAAGGTGGACCAGTGTAGCTGGAACCCTGAACAGGATGGATCTATGGGAAAGGAGTAGCAAAGACGTTAGAGAAATAAGGAGTACTTACAGATCAGGTAGGGCTCAAAGTTACTGTAAGAAGTACCAGTAGATGGTGTAATGGTTACATCACTGGACTCCCACGTAGTTGACCATGGTTCAAGTCCTGGACCCAGGGGCTTAAACTCACACCAGGCACATGTGCATGCGTAACCAAGATCTCAGGAGGAGAGTGGAGGATAAGGGATTGTAGCATGGCCATACCCCCTGGGAGGTGATTTCTCGCTTTCTGTCTCTCTGTCTGTCTTTCTGGTGAGTGCACGTGCCCTATAGAAAAAAAAACCCCCCCCCCCCAAAAAAAGATACTGTAAGAAATGTTTGCTTTTAATATTAGTGAGGAAGAACAATATTGGAAGAGGTCTGTATCTGATCAGTATTTCAATAACACCACTGACTTTTATGCTGTAAATGGACTGAAAGAACAAGACAGGTGCAAGGAGACAAGCTAGAGGGCTATTACAAAAACTGAGGAAGAGATCATGGTGACTGAACATACAGCAGTCACCATGAGCAATGGCTGGACTCTTGATTTGTTGTGAAGTAGGGTCGATGGGGTCTGCTCACAGATTGGATGCGGGGCACTCAAGTCAAGCTAGATTCCCATTTTCAGTCTGAGCCTCTGGAAGGGTGGCATTATTGCTTCCTAAAAGAGGACACTACTAGAAGAGCAGAAGCTCCATTGTAAACATGCCAACACTAAGCTGTGTCAGAATCCAGGAAGGATAACATGTGGCAGTTGGACACACAAGTTGAGAGTCCAGCAGAGTGGAATGAGCTAGAAATAGACATTTGACAGTCATCAGAATATGGCTGATTTTTAAAGCCATGACACTAGAAATAGATCATCAAGGGAGCAAGTACAGATAGAAAAGAGAGGAGTTCCAAGCATGGAGGCTGGCATCAACCCACAGTTAGCGTTAGAAAGCTGAGGAGGAAGTAGTAATCCTGAGTGAGGAGTGATCAGACATGCAGGAGAAAACCACACTGTGGAATGCATCAGATACAGCTGCTAGGCGAAGTAGGATGAGGCTGGATAACTGGATATCCAATGGCAAAAATATTAAACAAAATACCCAGTATTACATTCAGCAGTGTTTGAAAGTTATGTAACAATCAAAATAGATTTATTACAGGAATGTAAGACTAATACAGCACTAGAAAATCTATTAAAATTTTTACCATATTACTATTATAGAAGAAAATCAAATGATTATATTAAGGATGCAAAAAAGCATTTGATAAAATTCAATATCCATTTATAATAAAAATTTCCAGCAAACTAAAAAAAGACTGAACACCCCTTAACTTGTGTCCACCAAAAAAAATCTATAGCCACAATATCTCATTAAAGAATTATATCACTGTCTACAATGAAAGCTAAAGAAGTCTACAGACAGGATCAGCAGTTGGGATAATGACTATGTCATTGGACTCCCATGTAGTTGACCTCAGTTCAAGTCCCAGATCCAGTGGCTTAAACTCATGCTGGGCATGTGTGCATGTGTGCCCAAGATCCTGAGAGGAGAATGGAGGAGAAGGGATTGTGGCATGGCCATCCCCCCTGGGGGTGATTTCACACTTTCTGTCTCTCTGTCTCTCTGTCTTTCTGGTGAGCACACACACCCTATAGCAAAAACCTCTCCAAAAATTTTTAAGTAGTATACAGACAAAATGGTAGTATTAGTAAGCATTTTGAAATATAGTAAAATAAAATAATGTTAAATTAAGTACATATATTAATTGCATTTCTGTATATTAACAACGGTTAGAAAATCCAATTTAAAAAAGATAGCCTTATATTAACAGTAATGTAATATATACATACATATGTAATATGTGTATTTTTTTAGCCTAAGACCACAACTAATCAAAGAAAATGTGATTATTAAGAAAATTATAAAACTTCAGCCCAGTCTGTGATACAATAAGCAGCAAATTGATCTGTGGTGCTAGAAGCCACGTGGTCAACTACAGGATCAGATAGATCCCTGGGTTGTCATAAAAATGTGTCTGGGGTGTGCACACATACTTAGTACCCTGATAAGCTGGAGAATGGGGGGAAGCAGATCTCAGCATATGACGCTGACAAAGGTGCCTCTCTCTCTCAAGCACACACACACGCTCTCCACCATGAATAAAATGAATAAATTTACTTTAAAAAGAAAATGATAAACCTAAAGACATTAAAGAAGAAATAAATAAAAGAATCTTTGAAGTCAATGATATACAATAAACTTGACTAGAATATTAAATATAAAGACAAATACATTATCCATAAATTGGCCCACAGTTTAAATGCAATTTTATCAAAACCACAAGAGCTTTTTAAAAGAAATTCAACAACGATATTCTAACATCTCTGTGATGGACCAAAGGTCAAGAAGTGTCAGTATTTTTAAGGAGGAAGTCTTACTCTGCCAGAGAAAGATTTATCATAATGCAGTAATAAATAAAACAATAAGAATTGGTTCAATGTTAGACAAATACTAATACAACCCTAGAACAGAAAAGAGAACCCAGAAACAGTCTTACTTATATGTAATTTACTTATAAATGTATCATTGCATGTAGAGAAATGAGGCACTGTTTAATAAGTGATGCTAGGAAGTTTGGTTATCCATATGGAAAAATTAAAATTATACCTGGAAGGCCACATACACACCCACACACACAGCAATTCCTAATGGATTGTAGATTTAAATGTAAAAGGCAAAACTTTGAAATATATCTCTATTACTATGGGGAAAAGAAACACAGGTTGATTGTAAAAGGAAAATATTTTGCTAATTAAAAAATGTTAATGACTATATGAACATTAAAAACTTTTGTTCATTGAAACATTCCAGGAAGAAAATGAAAATACAAGTCATTAACATGAGAAGGATTATAACAGAAATCATATTTTTAAAATACCTTTTTAAAAAATTAACAAGTAAAAGGCTAACACCACCATACAAAAATGACCAAAATATATATGGGCATTCCTCACCTACTGACTGAGTTCTGTTCTAAGGCTAGGTGAAGTGAATTGGTCAATAACAAGAAACTTAAAGGTGGATGTCCTGTGGTGTGCTGTGAGGCCACAGGGCATGTATTTTTCAATAGCTATCATGTGACATCACACTACAATAATATAATTCTAGCTAAACAAAAAGTGTACATTAGATAAGAACCAGAAAACAACAAGGCACATCACAAAATGGTAAGATATTTGTATGTATTCTGAATAATGAAAAAGTCTAAAGGAAACTCCAGCATGATGACTTTGTTTTAATTTGCATCTCTTACATATTATAGAACATAAAAATACAATCAGCAAAATACATAAAAATGATATACCAAAAAGTTAAAGTACGTTCATATAAAAGGCATTCAGATTAATGTATTAGTCATCAAAGCCTTCGAAGTGCGGTAGTGGTTTGATATGTGGGAAAATATGCACCCCAAATAGTAATCAGAGAATTGCAAAATAGGACAGTACAATACTATTTACCATCACCAATATATCATAATTGTAAAATCTAACACTACCAAGTATGACAAGAATATGGAACAATGAGGATTATACACTAATGATGAGAATTTAAATTAGTACAATCAGTTGGAAGTACAACTGACCTCATCTTGTGAAGCTGATGAACATAACCCTACGATACTAATGCTTCACTTCTACGAATACACTAGCCATACCCTAAAGCAGCACTGTCTAACAGAAATTTAATGTAAACTACACATGTTACTTAAAATTTTCAATGGCCACATTCAAACTATTCTTACAAAGTAAAATTACTCTTTTTTTAGAAACTGCCAGAGGGTGCATACACTCATCAGAGAGAAACAGAGAAAGAGGAGAGAGGGAGAAAGGACCCCCCAGTGGGTCAGAGTCACACTGAAATCCTTTTTCTTTCATTTACCCATCCTGTAAAAACTTGGGACACACACACACACACACACACACACACACACACACACACACTTGGTGTAACTTTCAAGCTGCTGAGGTCAGGACCCAACCACGGTTAGCCATGTGAGAGCCAGCTTCCTTAACCACTAGGTTATTGGGTTGGCCTAGAAAAATAACTCTTAATAATAGAGTTAATAAAGATTGCCTAACTCAATATAACAAAAATATCATTTCAACATTTGATCAATATGAAAACATGTTAATTACAATTTTTTATCATAAGGTTCTTTTTTATATTTAGTGTTACTTTTTTTCATTTTCTTTTATACATTCAATCATATTACTATTTGGTTTACAAAATGGATATTTCAACAGGTAAACATTTCTTCCTAGTACAGTTGATAAAACTACAAAACTTCTTCAACAGATAATACCACATTTCTTTGTGCCATTAATGCTTTGCCTCCCTATTTTTTTTTAGAAGACAAGTAGGGAGGCAAAGTATCATGAGTTTTTTTATGTCTTTAAAATCTGGTGTAATTTTATTCTCATAGCACACATTCCTTTGGACCAGCCTACTTCAAGAGTCCAAGAGCCACATGTGGCTAGCGGCTACTTTACTGGGCAGCATAACCTGAGCAAGCACAGGAAATGTACACGGTGGTGCAGATTCACGGCGGTGCTGGTCATAAGAGAAAAACATAAACACAACCTACAATAAATACCTGCTGATGGGAAAACTGTTAGTTACAATTATTACAGATTGTTCATATACTGAAATACTATGCAGCAAAAAAAAAGAAAGAACAGCAGACACAAACATAACAAATGAACCTTAGAAACAAATGCCAAATGAGAAAAGCAAGTTTTACAGGAATATAAACAGTGCAATATTATTTTTATAAAGCCTAAAAGGCAGAAACTAAATGGTGTGTTGTTCAGGGATACATACATATATGATATCACTACGAATAAAAGCAAGGGAATAAAAATAGTCAAGGATAGTGGTTACCTCTGAGGGAAGGCAGAGGGAAGTGGAATCAGAAAAAATTACAGATGTTTCATGGGTTTAAGTTTACTTTTCATTTTTAATGGAGTTTCCATGGGTGATCTTTTAATTATTGTGACTCACAGTTCTCATACTATATATATATA
>NW_006160142.1:919359-933113 GCF_000334495.1 Tupaia belangeri chinensis | reverse complement strand
ATATATATATATATATATATACACACACATACACATATGTATACATATATATGTGTGTATATATATTATTTTATATGTATTCTTTGTAACAAAATCAAAAGAAAATAAAGGATTATTCTGAAAAACATAGGATCACTCTGCCTGTTGTCATTTCCCTCTTTCTTTTCATAAGTTTTCACCATTTTCCCAGAGTGGTGAAAGCACAGAATGGACAGACTTATCACATGTAAGTTACAGGATAGAGACAGTTATCAGGCAGCTCTGTGGTGAAGAGGTACTATGCTGTTCAAGGAAAGCCAGCTGTTAAGTGGCAATCACAGTTTGAATCCCCAACACAGCCTGAAACATGCAGGGCACACGAGTGGGTGCCCAAGGTGCCATGATCTGGATTGTAGAGGGTCCTCCTCTCTCTCTCATGCATGTGCACACATTCTGCCGTGAGTAAAGGAACCAACATTCATCATGTGTCAGGCACTGCAGTCAATACTTTATATTCAACATCTTATTTAAATCATCACGAAAAGCAACTGAGTGGACATTTTTATGATCCCCCATTTCACACATGAGGAAATAAACTTCGAGAGATGAAATGATCACAGATGAAATAAATTGCCAAAGTCACATGGTCAAGTACATGGCCAAGACAGGATGTGAATTCAAATCTGCTGAATATTAGAGCCTGAGAACGACTCCAAGGTTTTTATATGGGAGGGTTGCTATTGCTGGAACCAGGAGCTGAAATGTCATAACCTGGGTTATAGATTATAAACAAACAATTACTGCTAATTAAGTAAATTTTTATACCACTAATTAAGTACTTTGTGGTAGATACTGGGCATGCATCAGGTCTCTAACTTTCACTATGCATCGGAAAGCTATGATCTTCTTTCACAGATGAGAAAATGTGGGGTCCAAAAGTTTCCACTGCTAGCCAGTTTATATACTGGGTTGTCAGTAAAATCATGACACATTTTTACATAGAAAAAAAAAAAAACACAGAAAAATATGTTATGACTTTTCCGACGACTTCATATATAGCTAGTGGCAGTGCTGGCATGCCAACCCAAGCTGTGTGTGCTTCCTAAATCTTAACAAATACTAAAGGGGTGGAGGTACATAATTAATAGAATTAGCAATTGGATTGGCACTATGTAAGAGAGATATTATATCTTTCCATGTGTGGTCATGAAGGCCTTAAAATGAAAACAATGACTTTCACAAGGAATGTGACTATATGTGTAAACTATACCCTAGGGCTGGACATGCCTGGGGTAAGGCAATATGAACCCTCGTTACTGGGGTGGGGGCATGTAAGGTGGAAAGGAGAACCAAACCAACAGGAAGATGGCCCTGGAGGTAGGTCGGTCGGTCGGTCCGTAGGTAGGTAGGTAATGATTCTGAAGAGGCTCTCTACTTAATGAAAGTGAAGGCAAAGGCAAGGTATGAGTGGTTTTGGCAGCTTAACTTTTTAAAATGTATCCGTTGAAACTTGATGCTATATATGGTGAATAATTCATGTTCTTTGGGATCACTGAAAGGCTTTGAGATGCTCTAGGAGAACCAAAAAGAGGAGCAAAATCTGCCCAGAGAGGTTTGAGGATGTGGGAAGAAAGGGGTACGGATACGACATGTAAATGCAATTCGAAACAGGTGTCAGATCAGTAAATCTCACTACAAACCAGGAGGTAAGGAATCAGGCTGGCTTTCTGTGGGAATTCACCAGTTTTGCAAATGTTTATTTAGGAAATCCGTACACAGTGAACACTCCGTATGGTCTGCAAGGCGGAAACAGGCCAGCCTTTTATTCTCCATCCATTATTCTCACAGATTTCTGTCTCCTCTCTCTCTCCAGGTTAGCCTTACCCACTACACATCCACTCCACTTCCCTGATTCACCAAGCTGTAGCTCTGAGATGTCTGAACCAAATCTGGAAAACCTGTGAGCCAACGACTGGAGGAGGGAAGCTAGGAATGAGGAACCCCCACTGGACAATCCGATCAGGATTTCTGGTAACTCAATGAGATGTCTCTCAGAGATATATTTCAACAAGCCCCCAGGTATTAAAGAAAAATAACAATAGTAGAAAATAATTTATGCTATGAAAGCCTCCTACTACTATCTCATTCCCATGGAAAGTCTGGTTTTCTTCATCAGGAACTGGAGAGCCCCACATGACAGCTACTGGGGTTCCAGGTAATACAACACCTAAGGTGGGGATGCCCCCTGAATAGATACAACATACACTCAGGAAAATCAAGAGCCAAGACCAGAAAACAATATGAAGGGCAGTTCAAAAGGTGACTGTGAGAACATGAGGCAGGCAGGCAGCCATGCTGAGGATATCAAAAAAAGTTCTGGAAACAGTGGTGTGAGAAACAAGGTCTGACCTCTGCTTTCCTCCTCACACTCCTGCACCCGCTATTGGAGATGATCATGCCACACAATCCCTTCTCCTCTATTTCTCTTCCTTTTGGCATTTTGGGTATACACATTTCAGCATTGGCTTGTCTTTCAAGCTATAAATCTGGGACTCAGGCCATGTGAGATCCAGTCACCTCAACCACCATGCCTCTGGCTGGCCTCCTATAACTTTTCTAAAGGAATTTGCCCCCTGTATCCTTTGTAAAGGAATCTCTCCTGTTGAAAGCAATGACTCGAAGCAGCAGCTCCTACTGCATTTCATCTCCTTATCCAGCTCACCAACCCTTGGGTCCCTCAGACCAAAGTTTAATAAGTAGTTGTGATAATGATGACAACAACAATAATAATGGCTTACTTTTACTAAGCACTTAATATGTGCCAGAGGCCTTATGCTAAGAAGCCATTATTTTATTTATTCCTCACAATAATTCCATGACTTAAATATTATGATTTTATGATGATTTAAAAACTTTTTTGCTATATGGCATGTGTGCTCACCAGAGAGAAAGAGAAAAAGAGACAAAGTGAAAAAGGACCCCACAGAGAGGATGGCAATGCTGCAATCTCTTCTCCTTCATTCTTTTGGGATTTGGGGTGCACAAGTGCCCAGTGACTTTTTTAAGCCACTGAGTCCAGGATTCAAACTACATAGTTGGTCATGTCAGGTCTAGTTGCCTTAATCACAAGGCCACTGGCTGGCCTATAATAATTATTATTATATCCATTTTAGCAGAGAAGAAAAAAGAAGCATAATTTAGTTAAATGATACCTTCGAATTTACATAATTTTTAAGTATAAGATCTCAGACTGTTGAGGGTTTGTTTGTTTTTAGTTTGCTATAGGGTTATGGAAAAGAGAGAGAGGAGATAAAGAGAGATAGAACAAGGGAAAGTGAATCCCAAATGTGATGGCCACAATGCAATCCCTTCTCTTCCATTTTCCTCTTGGGATTTTGGACATGCATGCACACTTACTTGGTGTGTTTCTCAAGCTGCCGGTCTGGGACTCGGGCAGTCAGTCACATGAGATTTAGCTGTCTTAATCTCCATATCAGCTTCTGGCTGCCAGGTCAGATTCTTTTTTTTTTTTTTTTTGAGAGGTTTTTGCTATAGGGCGTGTGTGCTTGCCAGACAGAGAGAGACATAGAGACAGAAAGTGAGAAATCACCCCCCAAGGGGGATGGTCACGCCACAATCCCTTCTCCTCCATTCTGCTCTCGGGATCTTGGGCACGCACGCACATGCGCCCGGCGTGAGTTCTAAGCCACCAGGTCCAGGACACAAACCGCGGTCGACTATGTGGGAATCCAGCGACATAGCCATTACGCTAACTGTTGGTTCCCCCAGGTCAGATTCTGAACTATATTCTAACCTCTATAGCATTACCTCCAAAATTTGAGAGATCTCTTTAAAAGTGAAAAAAAAAACTTCTTGTGGATCTCTGGTATTGATTAAACTTAGCTATAAACTCCTCCTAAAATTATTAAACCAAAACCAAACATATACATTTAAAACATTTAATAACTAAACTCTAAGACCAATAAAATTCAAATTAAAAACGTTAATTCACTGTGATGAAGGATGTTCTGCTGAAACAGAATCGTTAGTATTGGTTTTAGTAGCAGAAAGATGAGCCTCAGGTCAGATTCTGTATTGAATAATTTTTTGTGTGTATTTTGGCTTCAGTAATTCAGATAATGCCTGTTAGCATAAGTATGTTATTAATTACTTCAATGCTTTGCTTGCTGGTTCACAATAAATAGACCTCATATTTTTCCAAAACACCACCAACAAACAATCTTCAAGTGTCAATTTTAATTAAGTGTCATTTGATAACTCTGTAATGCTGCCTTGTTTATTTGAAAAGGAGGTTATGATTGCAGCATTACTGAAATTTTCATTAAATAAACCCTGATTGCTAGAAGCAGGTCTCCTTTCATGTGTCTGGCCATGTTTACAGTGAGTAAGCAGCGACAGTTTGGCTTGTTCAATGATGGGATCCACAGAGGGTGTCTGTATAATTAGAGAGTGCCTGCCCAGAAGTACATTGTTTTGACTTTGATATGCATAGATGAGGGAACTTCAAAATATTTGTGGAAAAGTGGAATTAAAGTACAAGTTCATTTTGGTGCCAAAAAAAAATTGAAATGCATTTGTAGCTTGTTAATAATATGCATTTTCCATGAACACTTTTAGTTGTTTTTTGTTTTGTATTGCTTTGTTTTGTTTTTGCCATAGGCTGCATGCACTTGCCAGAGAGAGAGAAAGACAGACAGTGAAAGGGAACATGAGAAATCATCCTCAGGGGAGATGGCCACACTGCAATCCCTTCTCCTCCTGGGATTTTGGACATGCACGCACAGGTGCCTGGTGTGATTTTCAAGCCACCAGGACCAGGACTCAAACCGCAGTTAACCTTGTGGGAGTTCAGCACCTTAATGACCACGCCACCTGCTGGCCATGCCCTTTTGAAGACTCCTGGATACCACTGCACCCCCTAATGGTTCAGCTTTCCCATTATGTTTCTTCCTATGATGGCTAATTAGCACATAGCTCCCTGAAATTATTTGACTTTGAAGTGAAAATAACACTTACAAAAGCAAATGCAGGAGGCTAGCAGGTCATGTGGTGGTTAAGGGCACTGGACTCCCATGTGGGAGACCATGGTTTGAGTCCCAGACATAGCAGCTTGCTTTCCCACTTTCCCTCTCTCTTTCTCTCTATCTCATTCTGTTCCTCTCTGATCAAATTAAAATAAATAAAAAAGTTAAATAAAATAATTCTAAAAAAAAAATAAATTAAAAAAGAAAAAAGGAAAAGAAAAGCAAATGCAGGCACCAGCAGATGACATAGCAGTTGTATCATTGAACTCCCACATGGCTGACTGTGGTTCAAGTCCCAGACTCAGTGGCTTAAAACTCACGCCAGGCGCGTGTGCGTGCGTGCCCAAGATCCCGAGAGGAAAATGGAGGAGAAGGGATTGTGGCATGGCCATCTCCCCAGGGGGTGATTTCTCACTTTCTGTCTCTGTCTCTCTCTGCATGTCTGTCTGTTTCTCTCTCTTCCTCTGGCAAGTGCACATACCCTAAGGCAAAAACCTATCAAAAAAAAAAAAAAAAAGCAAATGTCCTGGTGGAAGCTGTATGGCAGTTCTTGGAATGAGTGATCTTTAAAATGACTTAGAATATGCCTGTAACTTATCAGATTATCATTAAAATATAACACACATTATAAAGTACTTTTTATGAAATATTAGGCTACTGTAAATGCGTCCATTGGTTCCAGTTTGAGAAACAGAACATGCCTGCTGATTTCCTAGGATCCAATAAGTAGGGAGAGGCACATCTCTCGTTACTAAAAAGCTTGGTCCCAGAGTTCTCTCTCAGATACATTCAGACATCCTGCTCTCAGCCCCTTTCCTCCGGACCCTAAATGAAGGCCTCACTCCTGTTTCTATGTGACCTCCCCACAGATGTGCAAAGTTCTGTTTCCCAGCACTCAGTCTCCCCAAGTAAGGTCCATCAGTCAGTAAGGTAATGGCTGAATCCTACACTGACAGATTTCATTTTACTTTAAAAGGAGAAAAGCCTGATCATGCTCTGTGAACAGATGAGGAACCTGAAGGACTAACCTGTCTAAAGTCACCAAGAGAAGTTACAGATTCCCAGTTCATACTCTTCTCATTAAAATACACTGCTTCACATGAATAGCACATGTAGAAGCAGGATGTCTTCACATCACCGACATTATTGAAGAGGTAATAGGATCCACTAGAACAAAGGAAGAACCAAGAACCACTTTGCATCTCCATTTAGATCTAACAGTGGCACCTCCTTTCTTACAAATAACAGCAGCAACGATACTGCTGAGGACACAGAGTTTTACACTGACTTCTCTAGCCTTTGCCTTTGCGCCATCTTCCATTGGTTTGAGCAATCATTATTAAGGGTAAATTTTTACTGCAGGACTCCAAATCCATTTAATAATTCAACAAATACTTATGTCATGGGATACCCAATGAAGATAAATTTTAAATGCTTTAGCCTTATTCTAATGTTATTAGGAATCATTAAAAGTTTGGACACAAACTTTCTTAGTTTGGAGGAAATCAACAATATAGATCCTTCAGTTAGACATAAATAAGTCAAATGTCACCAGTTGTTCTCAGAGAAGACTGTAATACTGTGATTTCCCCCCAAATGTGAATACATATGGTGGAGGCTGAAATTCACATTTTTTTTAAGTCGGATAAATTAGGTGCTTCCATGGTAAGTCAAATTAGTCCCTAAAGAGTTAGATAATAGTAATAAATACTAGGTTTAATAATTAATGTTACTTAAATGGCATTGTTTAAAGTAAAATATCCTAGACTTAGGGAAATACATTGTTGACTATTCCAACTGCCTTTTCTGGAGTTCTCCTGAAACAAATTGATGCACCTATTGGAAAAAGGATAAAACCTTCTGCGGGCCCAGAGATTTGTGCCTGTAGCTCTGAGAAGTGACCACTGCTATGCTAGTATACATTAAACTGAGGTTTTTCTCCATTATCCCACCAGCAATCTGTAGGTTGAGACTGGCCTAGCTGTATTTTTGTAGACTTAATGGAGGAGACAGTGCCCATCCTTAGCACAGCGAGAGCCAGCAGCGTAGAAAAGTGACTTATAAAATAGCATCATAATGTGGCACTGGGGGGAACCAAGGGGTTGGGGCTAAGCTGGTGACAACCAACATCATTTTGAACCTCTAATAGTCATTGAGGACCCCTGGAAAGAAACCTGGGAGAAAATCTGACTTTCCTAAAATTTCAATCATAAACTATTTTGCATCCCAAATTTTAGGAAGAAAGTTCATGGGACTTTCCAGTTATACTTATTCACATATGCCAGACATAGTGCTTGAAACTGAAAATACAAAGGTAAATAAAACATGATCCTCACCCTTAAAGCACTTCAAATCTAATGGGTGGCCATTTGTTTGTGTATGATATCGTTTGAGTGGCTATTTCTAGGTTTATAATCTGTCTGTATAACAAAAAGGTATTTGGTGCCTCAACTGCTGCTCCTCCTTTTTAGCAAGGCGTTGGTTAACCTAGAGCAATGGACAAAGACATCGCAGAAACCACTTGTCCATCACAGGTTCCTCGGAGGAGGAAGTTGCTCCATGGGAATTGCTGTTATTCTATTCTTTATAAGCCAAATGAATAGATTTTTTTAAAAAGAAAAATACTAAATTTACATTCGTTAATGCAAATGAAAATATAAATCTCAGAACTGAATGCCAAAAATGAGCAGAGTATCATATAATTAACTTTACTAATAAAGGAAGAAGAAGGAGGCTTTAGCCTCGATGGTCTTTCCCATCAGCATGGCAAAGTGACGTTTGGGTGGCTTGAGTGGAGGCAGCAGCTGTGATTCCTACAGCAGCAACAGAGAATCACCTCATGCTTTTGTACCTCACTCAGGTCAGAGAACCTGACTTCTGACTGACAAGGTAAAGACAAAGCAAGCAGATCTAGGATCCTCTGTTAACAATAGTTGATTTATTGACAAGTTATTGAAAGAGTTTTTTTAAGAATTATTAATAATTTATTTATTATTTTTTGGAGAGGTTTTTGCTACAGGGTACGTGTGCTCACCAGAAAGACAGAGAGAGAGACAGACAGACAGAAAATGAGAAATCACCCCTCAGGGGGGATGGCCACGCTGCAATCCCTTCTCCTCCATTCTCCTCAGGATCTTGGGCACACATGCACAAGTGCCCGGCATGAGTCTAAGCCACCGGGTCTGGGACTCAAACCACAGTCGACTATATGGGAGTTCAGCAACATAGCTATTATGCTAACTGCTGGTCCCCAAGAATTATTATTATTTTTATTTCGATTTTGTTTATACATTCAATCATGTTATTAACTTGCGAAGTGAATATTCCAACATGTGTACATTTCTCACCAGTCCAGTTGACAATAATATAAAGTTATCTTCAACAGAAAGGTTTTTAAATGGCTTACCACATCTGACTCAGAACTGAGTTCTTCTAGGGTGTAGAGAGAGGGAAGGAGGTTTCTTCGACTTGATCACCAAACTGTGCTGGGAAGAGGTAGACTTTCTAAATGAGGGCAGTTACCTGGTTGCCAGATTAGGCCCCTTTTTCCTCTGAGTTGCAGAAATTCTCTATACACACAAGTTTCTATATCCAGAAAAGTCCTGAGAGAACAATAAATAAGTACAACTGTAATTACCCACCTATGGCCATCAGTGACATCTACATTGTTAAAAAAAAAAAAAGGAAGAGGCAATTTTCTGTCCTCCTAATTTCTTTATACTACTGACCACTTCTCTCTTTTAACGTTCTCCCCTCTATTTTCTCCCAGTCTCCTGATTCTCCTACAACCTCTCCGACATATTCTTCCCTGCATATCCCATGAATCTCTCCTTCAGCCCAATATAGACTCATGTCCTCTTTCTCTCTGGTCCCTCTTCGTCTGCATTAATGACACAGACACTGTTTTATTTGCATTTTGTTTTACCTTGGACTGATGCAGCAGGCTTTTTGTTTCTCTACTTCTCTCCAATTCATCTACTTAGTTGACAGAAATGTTCTCCAAAGTAAATCTCATCGATCTCTCCCTTACTTCAAAGCATTCCAAAGTTCCCCCATTGTCCATAAAACAGAAACTTCTTGGCCAGGCATAAAACAATTTGAATATCTGGCTCCCACCTAACCTCTCCAAACTGACCTCCCACAGCGCCATTTGATGTGTTTTATGAGCTAATCATACAGGATTATTTGCAGCACCACAACAAGGCCAATCATCTCTCTAGAATGTCCTGCCTTGCTTTGTCAGGCTAGTCTTGCCTGGTCCTAGAAGTTTTCCTGACCGTGCCCAGTTACCACCCAATATGGGTACGACACCACTCCTCTCTGATCTTTTGTACCCACTATTTGTCTCTATTTTAACATCTTTTTTTTGTTGTTGCTTGAACAGGATTCAGACAGGAAAATATATTCAATGTAACTATTACAGGCAGAAAGGATTTATTGTAGAGTTAGACACTACATAGTGACTAGAGGAGTTGAGGAAGAAAACAGACTAAAAGGAGGAGTTGGAACAAAAGTGAGTGGACCTATGGGAGCTTCTGGAAAAATCCAAGAATTCACCAAGGTGGATCACACAGAGAGAGCTCATGGAGGATTCTATGAACACAGCCCCTTCTGGAGAAGTTTCCTCTACAGGACTATAACACTAGTGTATCACCAACCAAGAAGTTAATAGTGGACCAGAGCCTCTGTATGAAGGAGAAAACAAGTTAAAACCCACTGGGAACTTCTGCATTTAACACCATATTTGATGGTGAAAACCTTCTGAGAATAATGAACTCTGCTTCATTTCTGTAAACCATCTGAAGCAAGTTCTTTTGGAAATCCAGACAAAGAAATGGAATTTCCTGGGAAATAAGAGCTCCCAGCATTGGCCAAGTTCACCTCGGCTGTCTGTTGCTATCCTAGAGTGTAAGATCAGAGGTCAGGATGTCTCATTCATTTTAAACTATTCGGCATCAAGTACAATGCCTAAGATATAGAAAGACCCAATAAAGATCTCGGTACGAGTGCCTAAGACAATAGCCATCTGGGTAACGAACACTGATATGACTGATAGCACATCTGGTTTACAATCATTCTCAGAGCATATGGTAGAAACAGTGCTATGCAATCTTGGGATCAAAATCTCTCATGTCAATACTGGATTCCAATGGCTACATGAATGTAGACGGATTCCACTATGAAAGTTAAATTTAATTACCTACATCAACATACTTACTTGAAATTTTAAAAAAAGATAAATCTTTTCTCAAATCAAATTTGCCCCTTTTAATTAATGTTTTCAATTTCTCTAGTTTTCTTGTTTTATTTTTAGGGTAGTTATTCAGTTGTTTTCTATTTGTTGCTGCTATGGTTTTTAGGATACTGACAGTAATGCATAATAAAGGACCATTTATGTCAACAGATTTATCCTAAGGTTAATTGTCTTTATCGGATCAAAATGTGTTTGAAAGTGCATCTATTTTTTTTTTAATTCTGTTCCAAGAATGCCCAAGTTTATATTCGCAGTCCTTACCTCAAAGAAGGAAAAATAAGTCTTTTTCAACAAAAAGTGAAAGGCAAGTTCAGTGTTATTAAGAGTCCTCACATAAAATTTAGTGATTTTATTTTAATTCTATTGTATCCTGAAATTCCAAATAATTACTTATATTTCTGATTAAAATAAACAAAATATTTAGGGATGGTGGAGCATCTACAGAGGAAAAAAGTCACTTTAGGCTTTATCTGGTCAGTAACAAGGAGTTTAGTGTGATATTTTTCTCCTTGCATCCTCTCTAGCTTTCTCGCTAGCTGATACTGTGTGTGATAACATCAGAGTTAAATACTTTATCAGGTACTGTGCTTCAGTGACTATTTCTTTTTTGGGAAAAAAAAGGCAGTTTTGAGAGAGAATTAGTTGACTTTTATAATCAAAACTCTATGCCTATAGCCCTAAAAATAATGAACTCTTTCTGGCTGTCAGCTGTTCTGGGGTGGCTTTATCCCCACATTCTCAAAATGGAGAATGTGGCATTATGTCAAAGGGAAGCATGAAGCTGCAGAATAAGAAGAGCAGATCTTCTTTTCTGCTTTGTATAAAACTCTTAAAAATAGTTCAAGAAGTTTTATAGTAAAGCAAACATGACTATATTGTAGAAGAGAATGTAAATGTTGTAGATATTTGTAATATAAAACACAAGGCTCCAAAGAAATGTTGACCTTATTGTGACTCTCTTTGGAAAATTCCTCCTTTGTTAAGGTAGTTAAATGGAGACTGCTGAGAAGCCTCTGCTTAGAGCAAGCATCATTTTTGGTATTAGTAATGAAAAACACCCAAGTTTTAGACAAATGGAATTTGTTGTCACTCCCAGAGAGATTTAGACTGGAAGCTACTATCTAAATTGATGTTGTCAAGTTAATCCAAGAAGCATTTTTATGTTTCTTCATTACCAGATATAACACAAGACAACATGTCATTTGATCAATGATTCTGTCATAAATCAACACCCATTTGTCAGCCCCAAAAGGACAAATGGCAAGAGGGTCAGAGATTGGAAAGAAGGACCTGTGTTACAAGGCAACTGTCCCATTGGAAGATATCCTTAGCTTGTGTTGACTTAAAATCGTCTGTACTGTCATCCCTCCCTTTCTCCTCCCATTCCTTCCTCCCCACTCATTTCACTTTCTTCCTTTGGAGCCAGATATATGATATTTTCCAGACTCCTGCCAGATTCTACTGTTAGGAGAAACTCTAGCATTTCTGGAGGTGGTCCAATTTGTAATTTTTAAGAAGAAAAGATATTAAGGGCCTTCAAGGATAAGAAATTCTTTAAATCCTATAAGTTAGAACAGTCCAAATTCACTAATTTTGGTATTAACAAGATATTTCCACATAACAATGTCATCCTGACATTGTGAATCAGAGCTGCCTGGCTTAGTAAGGGAAGAGTGAAGGTTGAGGGATGAAGCTGCCCTGATTCATGCCCCGACATCAGGCAAGAGATAACCATTGCTGAAGTAGGTGAAGTTCACTTCCATTTGGCTGCTCCTTGTCCTGGAGATGTTCTTGCCTGAATAATGTGTGTCTCATTTCCATGTTAACCATGTCCATCGATCCCATATTGGTAGAGCAACTTTAAGCCCCAGGTGTCGGGGATTGTCTTGGCATAATTACTAACTAAGTCCTCTTTCACCCTCAAAAATCGTTCTGGGGAACCAGCAGTTAGCATAATGGCTATGTCGCTGAACTCCCACGTAGTCGACCGCGGTTCGCGTCCCAGACCCAGTGGCTTAAAACTCACGCCGGGCGCCTGTGCATGTGTGCCCAAGATCCCAAGAGGAGAATGAAGGAGAAGGGATTGCGGCATGACCATCGCCTCTGGGGGGTGATTTCTCGCTTTCTGTCTCTCTGTCTCTGTCTGTCTGTCTGGCGAGCGCACACGCCCTATAGCAAAAAACCTCTCAAAAAAAAATATCATTCTAGTTTACATAAGTTAAATAATTTCCTTAAAAGTTCTCACTCTAAAAACTGGCATTGAAGTCATTTTTAGTTAAGTAAGATCCACAAAATAAAATATCCACAAAAATAGAGATACAACATTAATACATGTAATTTGACCACAATGAGCTTAGAATAATTCAACAGGGCCATCTGACAGAAATAAACTAAGAACATGATCTTTCAGGTCACTAAGGCAACAGAGGAAGGGGGGCCCATCTCCCCAAGAAGGGTAGCCAAGTACAGCCAAGCAGAACTCCCCACCTGAACCTACCGAGCAACCAGTCTCAGCCTGCGACTCCAGCTCCCCTGTCCTGGGCTGCTCTCTTCTCCCACAGCAGTGCTGCCGCTGAGGAGCAGGGCACTCTCTTTAGAGCTTTTACACCAGTTGCACCTGTGCTTCAGTTTTGGGTTTATTGTAACCAGCTATGGACCTAGGGCAAACTCACTTAACCCCTTTAAGCCTCCGCCTTTCTATTCACAGAATTTGAATAATCAGAGATGCTTGTAGGCTGGCATAAGGGTCAGAGATTATGTGTTCAGTCTGAGGTTTAGCACAGAGTCCACACAAAATAAATAGACCCTATTTTTCATAACTTAAATCTGATTCTGAACAATTTAGTATGTGATTCCCCCATCTTATAAATGGATCCCTATTTTCATGGGCTTCACTCTCATCTCTCCTGTGAGTAGGTACATCCCTTAAAGACAAAGTCTCCATTTTGTACCTCAGTTTTGCTCACAGCACGGACTGCTGTATACATGAAATGTACAAGGCAGCCCTTCAATACCCTCCTGAGTTAATCATGTGCCTCCCAAGCCCAGATACCACTGAGGGCCAATCCCCACCCCCATCTCTTCCCAGCACTATAGGGGCCAAGATATCCACCACCAGAACTGCCTGCAGTAGCCATGGGAAAGAGGACACTGTTGTGAGGAAAGGTGGAAGGCTCCGTGTGGAATCAAAATAAATTATTCTTTGAAAGCAGTGAAATCTCCCTGCTTCTCTTTTTCTGTAACCATGTTCATAAATAATGGAGCCTTGGTGTTATTTTTCTTCATTCCAAAGTACAAAAATAGAAAATAGGCCTTGGATTTTCGACATACAGTTCTGACAATTGATACTCCTGCTTTCATGAACAACATCCCTACCCTAAGATGCTGTTATATTTCAAATACATGTAGATGCTGTGTGTGTGTGTGTGTGTGTGTGTGTATATATACACACACACACACACGCACACATACAGCAT
>NW_006160142.1:908636-917840 GCF_000334495.1 Tupaia belangeri chinensis | reverse complement strand
GTGTGTGTATATATACACACACACACACACACACACATATATATATAATATTTTGTCTAACTAGGGATTTAAATGAGGGGTTTAAGTAGGTGCAAGAGCCAAATAATCTAAAAAATTGATCATCTATTTCTCTTCATTGTTGTGGTGACTCAGCTTAAAGTCAATGTTTCCTCAAGCACCAGAGCATGTGTCATTCATAGGCTTTGGCACATATTCACTCCTAGGGCCATATTTCTTTTGGTGAACACCAGCTTAGATTTGTATTAATATTGGCTTCACTATAAACACTCCTGAGAACATTCATGTGCCCTGAATTTTCTGTAAAGTTTTCCATGGTCAAACCAGAGACTATTGGTTCTCCCCCTTCACTCTGGCTCCTAATATCTGAACATATAAAGTATGTGATCCTCACTATCAGTGTGCCCTAAATCCCAAGCATGCTCCATTTCAATTTCTGCTCACTCTGAAATCTAAAAATTTGGGGAAACACCAACCCAAAGATAATTTGTTATAACTAAAATGTTATTTAGATTCACTTCATTTTATTTTTACAGGATGAGACTTTATACACCTATGGAAAATGAAACCAACTCAAAAAATTTAAAGTACACTTTGTTCATTCAAAAGCAGTACCAGGCCCAGCCTAGATGATACAGATGGCAGCATGATGAACTGCATCACTGGAAGCCACATGGATGACTATGGGTTTGGGTCCCAAGTCCACCTAAAAAACACACCTCCAGGTTGTCAGAATTCCAACATTTAAAAACCTTGTTGAGGAGTTCTTTCTCTCTCTCTCTCTCTCTCTCTCTCTCTCTCTTTCTTTTTCTCTCTTTCATATGTGTGTGCACGCATTCTCTCTTACAAATAAAAATAAACTTTAAAAAAAGCAGCACCAAATTCTACAACAAGCTTACAAAATTACCTTCATCTGAACCAGCCCATGGCATGGTGGTTAAGGTGGTTGGATCTCACATGGTCAACCACGCAATTGCAATCCCAGACCTAGCAGCTTAAAACACATGCCAGGTGCATGTTTACGTGTGCTCAAAATCCTAAGAGCAGGGAGAGTTGGAGGAAAAGAGACTGCAATGTGATGGTTACCCATGGGGGATGGGTGTGCTTTCTCACTTTCTCTCTCTCTTCTCTCTCTCTTTCCCCTCTCCAATGAGTGTACATGACCTCTGAAGGGAGAAAATTAAAGCCTTCTCTTCTTTTATCCAGCTATCATTAATCTTCCTAGTAACATTTCTATTGATATTAATTTGTACATACACGTTGATATCCACAGGGAAGTAATATTTTCACTCTGCCCATGGTTGGTCAGACTTGACCTCCTAAAGTTCTGAGTGGGAGAACAGATCCAAAAGAGGAAATGCAGGTCAGTAAAGGTATATGTTATCAATGGCATAATTATAATGACCAGCTCAGGCAGGGTCAATGGCATGGAGGTCCAAACAATCATGTGACCAAAGTCACATACTCCTCCATTACCACAAATAACCAAGCTGTTATAGAACTATGATACTAGGCTTATACACAGTATCTTTCTGTGCCTATGTAATTCCATTCAATCCTTAACTCAAATGATATGGTAGAGCAACAAAATACCAATAAGGTGCAAAAAATAACTATATTAAGAACTATAGTTAATATTCTAATATTGATAATAATGTGGATTCAAGGATACTGCTTTAAAGATGTAGTGTTCAAAGATCATAGTTTATTGAAAATTCACAAGTTATGCCTTTATGCTCTTGTTATGCTCTTTATTCCTGCCATACATCTCTTAGTATACTTCACCAAGGCCTATATTATAGCAAGACTACATTAGATTTACATGAACAAACTGCAACTAGAGGGTGATAATTTGTACAAATGAAAAGAAACATTTTAAAATATTGGGTCATTGGAAAAGTCATGATGCATAGTTACAGAAAAATAGGTCATGACTTTTCAAATGACATAATAAATATAAACTTCCCAAACAAGAATTTCTGAATGGAGAATAAATGTCTTCAGTCAAGATTTACCTACATTATTTCCCTCTTTGCGTGTGCTTAGTTTCTAATTAAACAAACTAGGAAAGGCTGAAAATGAATCTTCAATAATATCTTTGTCAGTATCTCTATTAGTTGGCCTAACTTTAACTTAGAAAAACATTAAGAAAAAAAGTAAAAACTACCTAGTACAGACAACAATGTCCTCTAAATGCTTAGGTCCCTATAGCAAATTGTTGGCAAAAAGTGGTTGCAATTATTTCTACCCCTGTTTACACACATGACACTGTGTCCCTCTCATTGAGGTGTGGAGTCTTATCCCAAGCCCTTGAATTTGGTCTGGCCTCATGACTTGGTGTAACTAACAGACCACAGCAAAACTAGTGTACTGGTTCTGAGCCTCTTGTAATGCCTCCACGTGAATGTCATTAAGCTAGCCGGCTGGGGGATGTGAAACAGAGCTACGTCCTTCTAGCTGAAGCCATCTTGGACCAGCCAGTCTTCAGGTGACCCAGCAGCTGACCACAGACAAGAATGAACCCCACCAAGTCTAGAGCTACTCAATGACACCCAGTCCAAATTGTTGACCCCAGAATCATGAGAGAAACAAATAGTGGATGTTTTAAGACATGATGATTTGGGACTGTTTGTTATATCAAAATCTGTCTCAATACATAATAAAGGAAACAACCTCTTCATATAGTCTTTAGATCTACTTTCCTTTAGGCAGAAGAGTCCTTATTACAATTGTACAAATGTTTCTACTTTGACTCATGATACAGTCCTACCTATAGGATTTTATCTTTATGTGTCTATTATCTTCATCATTAGGACAGCTTTCATTCCAGCCAAATAGAAACACGGGTGTTCTCGCAATGACCCCAGAGACCTAATCTTCATGTGAATTCCCTAAAAAGAAATTTGGCTTGGAAATTAATTTTTTAGATTTATTTGTAAGCCATTTTAAATTCCTGAGTGTAGTGAAGAATTACACACAGCTCTGTGAGACACTCAAAGTCTAAGGAATATAGGTTGCCTAAGAAACTGCATTTGCACCTTCATTCTAATGGCACAAAGATGTGCTACTGCCTCATCATTGAGATTTGAGATCTTTGAGCTCTGAGAAAGTTTAAGTTACAAAATCACAAAGCTAAACTGGACCTTGACTTTCTAGTAGAACTTTTAAGAAAGAGATACATAAGACAACAATTGCAATCATAATTGCCATCACAATCACTATCACCTGATGACTCCCATGGAAGTCTGGGAAACCTGAAGACAATGCCAAATACAAAGTTTCCTCTGATATAAGGAAGAACTGGCAAATGGGCTCCAAAGAAAGCTCTTCATGGAAACATAATAAATGGAAAAGCAAGGAAAGCTAGTGAGAGAATGAAACGAATGAAGAAATTAAGGAAGGAGATATTTGAGGGGTCTGCAAAAGATCATGGAAAATGCATATAATGAAAAAAAAACTATGCATTTCAAAATGTTTTTACACCAAAAATTAACTCATACTTCAATTTCACTTTCCATGAAATTTTTGAAGTCCCTCGTACGGAAGTAGAAAAAAGATCTGAATCTCACATAATTTTTCAGGATCAAACAGTCATAAGGCATTTAATTTAGGATTACCCATTAATCTGGTAAACCAAACTTCATTTTCTACATCTAATTCCTTTTTACACAAGAGAGGGATTTCTTGGGATTTTGTTTTCACTCAATAACGTGTACCACACCTGACTGCCACAGTTGCTATGCCTGATTCTCTCATCATGTTGTGAGCAGCCCTCACTCTAGGAGAACAGCACAACTCCAGACAGTCACTTCTCAGAGCGGCCTATACGTTATATATTCACACCCTAAAACACTTTCTGTCTGCCCAGACTCTCTAAAGCTCCTTGAAATTATGATGGAGCTAAACAATCCAGAACAACATTTTAAGCTTCAGCCCCTGAGGTAAAGCAGCTCAGACTGGAGATTATTCTCAAGTAAAGATCCAGAAAAACTGTAGCACATTCAAAACATTGTCCCATAAGAAAGAGCCCAAGGTATAATAATAGGGATTACCTAGATAAGTAAAAGAGATTCAAGAAGTATGAAATAACTAGTGGTGTTCTAGAACCAACTTCTACCAGCACCTAAGAGCAAACTGATAAATACTCAGGAAATCTATAAGCTGGTTGACATGACATTCGTAGCTTGATATAAGCTATGGTGGGGGAATTCACACTATGCAAATTAATAAGTGCTACAAATAAGAACTTTTTCTAGAGAGCTGATCGTTAAACATTTACCAGCCTATCATTGAAATTAGCATATCATTTTGAGGTTTTTCTTTGGAAAGATTATATTTGGTTTTAGCAATGCAGTATCTGCAAGATAAATGAAAATAAAATAAACTGGGAGTTCCAGTGAAGACGTCCAAAGTGGCAGGGAAGCTAAGCAAATATTGAATGTATAAAATAGTGAGGATATATAAAAATTACAGAATTAAAATACTGGACAAAAATAAGCGCACATTATCTAGCCAGTGAATACGCTTAGATATTTTAAGTTCATGTATTTTTTAGGGGGAGAGTTAAAATACTGATAAAATTAAATGTTTATTGAGTTAAAAAGTATAATATATCATCAAAAGCTAAATAAAAGTTAAAGGTAAAAATTTGAGAGTAACCATAAAAGATTACAATGAAAGGATATAATATACAAAACAATAGATCGAACAAAATGGAATAAAAAAAAAAGCCATACAGGAAACAAACACACAAAGTTCAACAAATAAAGCTAAAGGCAAGAAAAAAAAAAAAAGAAGCATGTAAAATTAAAACAAATAGCAAGTTGCCGGGCAGAAAAGAAAAGCATTCATATAGATCAATAATTATAATAAAACATAAATGACTAAGCTCACCTGTTGAAAAAATAAGATTGTAAGAATGAATTACTATTAAACACAAAATCCACTCACTACATGGGTATAAAATACATGCCTGAAACCTAAAGACACACAAGGGTTGAAAGCACAAATGTAGAAGGAAATATACCTGGAAAGTGTTTATTAAAAGAAAAGCTGGTATATCTGTATCAATGTTGGATACAATAGACTTCAACATGAAAAAATATTATGGATAAAGCAAGATGCTACAAAATACAGAGATTTATGGGTCCGGCTCAGTGCACTGCTCAGATGAGGCAAGATCCATGTGGAAAATGCCAGGTTTGGCTCCCCGATCAACCTGTACACATTGGGTGTGCACACCCATGTCCTCGCTAGCTTGGAAGGTTGAGGGAAAATCACAGTGTGAGACCTTCGAGAGTACCCCACCTCACCTCCTTCCCTCCTTCCCTTCGTCTCTCACAATTATGGAGTTGATAAACTTAAAAGAAAAAAAAGGAAGGTTTAATTCACTAGGTATACTAGTCTATATATGCATGCCCCAAACCAAATGAGTTGCTTAGAAGAAATTTAAAAAGAGAATATCAAAAACTAGGGACCAGCAGTTAGCGTAATGGCTGTCTCTGGACTCCCACATAGTCGACCGCTATTCACATCCTGGACTTGGTGGCTTAAACTCATGCCGTGCTCGTGTGCGTGCATGCCCAAGATCCCGAGAGGAGAATGGAGGAGAAGGGATTGCAGCGTGTCCATCCCCCCCTGGCGTGTGATTTCTCACTTTCTATCTCTCTGTCTCTGTCTCTGTCTGGCGAGTGTACATGCCCTATAGCAAAAACCCCAAAAAAAAACTTTAATGGTAATACATTTTAAAATTTGGATGAAATATAAAAATTCATAGAAAAATCACAACAAATTAAAAAAAAGAAAGCTCAAATAGTCTAACGAAAGAGTTGAATTGATATTTGTAAATCTTTACACACACATACAAACACACATACACACACAAACATAAAACAAGGTTTGAGTGTTTTAAAGGTATATACAGCCATACTTTAAAGGGGCAGATTATCTCAATCTGAAACATTTTCCTAAAACCAGGAAGGCTAATCCCTCAATTCAATTTATGATACAAATACAGCCTTGATACTAAACCATGTAAGGACAACATGAGAAAGGAAAATTAGAAATCAAATCACACACTAAACATATTCATTAGTAAATTATAAATTACTTATGAGCATCCATGCAAAAAAAGCTAAGTAAAATATGAAACAAAATTTCTCAGGAATAAAAAGACAATAACTCACAACCAGTTTGCTCCTCTCAGGAACATGAGTTTAACAGTAAAAAATTATCATTGTGAAGAAAGACAGAGACAGAGAGAAATAGGAAAAGAGGAAAGGAGAGGAATATGGAGATGCAGAAAAGAGAAGGGGAAGAGGGAGGAGGAAATAGAGGAGAAAGGAATACAGAGAGAAGGGGAGGGAGAAGGAGAGAGGAAGCAGGGGGAGAGAGAATATGTAACTTTATTGGGAGACATCTAATGAGGCCTTGAAAAACTTGATGTTACACCATATGTGTGAATAGGATAATTTTAATATCTTATACATGACTTTTTTTCTTAAATTGATCTATACAATCAATATAATTCCAAATGAAAATATGCCGAGGTTTTTATCAAGGATTTTAATATGCTTATTCAAAAATTCAACCATAAAGGTCCAAAATAAGCAAGACTCTTTTATAAAAAAAATAGCGTAGAGGGACCAAGAGATGGCACAGCTGTAACACACTGGATTCACATGGGACAAGTCCGGAGTTGCATCCAGGACCTTCCTGAGAATGCCTTGCATATGTATGCCCATGATCCAGACCGGCTGGGACTGGGGATGAATCACAGTAGGAAGATCCTGTTGGTTTACACTGCCCCCCACAGAAAAACAAAATAAATATCTTTTTACAAAGGAAGGAGGGACCAGCAGATAGCATAATGGTTACGTTGCTGGAGTCCCACATGACCAACCACAGTTCAAGTCCCAGATCCAGCAGCGTGAAACTCAAGCCAGGCATGTGTGCATACCTGCCCAAAATCCCGAGAGGAGAATAGAAGAGAAGGGATTGTAGCATAGCCACCCCCCTGGGGGTAATTTCTTGCTTTCTGTCTCACTCTCTTTCTCTGGTGAGTGTACGTGCCCTAGAGCAAAAAATCTCTCTCTAAAAAAAAAAAAAAAAAAGAAGAAAAGTCGAACTATTTTCTTACCAAATATCAAGACTTACTTTAAAGTTCTAGTAAATCAATACCAAATAAGTCAAAGACTAAAATGTATAGAGCAAAACTATGAAACTTCAAGAAGGATAGAACATAGAAGAAAATTTTCATGACCACAGGATAAAGAGATTATAGGATAATGAAAACATAAATTGTAGTATATTTATACAATAGAATATTACATAGTAGTGAAATTTAATCAACTGTAGCCACATATAGAAATGTGGGAAATTCTTACAAACACCGAATTAGGGTAAATAGCAAATAGCAAAAGATTATTCAAAGAGTTGATACAATTTACATCAAATTCAAAACAAGCAAAAAGTATTCAATATATAATTTGGAAATATGTATGTTAGTGATAAAATTAATTTTTAAAAATAAAAGTAATGAATAACACAAAATTCACATTAGTTGGCATCTCTGGGCATAGGAACATAAGAGGCAATAAGGGTGGATCTACAAGTAGATGCATCATATTGGTTATATCCTATGTTCTTTAGTCCACAACTTATTACAGTTAACAAATTATGTTGTTACACACAGTATCTACACACTGAGAAGATGGCCCAGCTTTTAAAATCAAAATCGCAATTTCAAAAAGATCTCTGCACATTACACAAAGACTAATCCAGCTATGATGGGAGCTCCCCAATGTCACAGCGGAAGTCTGCAGTGCCAAGAGATAAGTGGGAGTTTCCACTGCCAATAAGCTTGTTATTGCTAGAGCCATTCAAGCACAAGTGAGAAACCCTATTTAAATTAATTTTAAAGGAAGGTTAAACATTAGTTGGTTGATGGAATTAAGTCCTTTCTAAATCTGAAAGACTATATGATTCCACCGGCCAGTGGCTGAGTGGACAAATTTAACTGTTCATGTTAGCCAAAATGAGTAACAGTAAGGAGTCCATAGTAGATACTACTCTTGTGTTTCAGTCCCTTACTTGAAAAAATCTGTTGCACTCTGAAAAAGCTAAGGAACAATTTCAATTGCCAAAAACACTTGTTACTGTTTTGTTCTTGATAATTTCATCAATTTATTACATTTTTACATTAATTTTTCCTGACAAAGCAGGAAAGAAGGAAGGAGGAATAGGATATATATTTCAAGCATTTTCACAAAACTCATTTTCATGCAACTAATTGTCTAACGATAGTATTGAAACTAGTTTTAGCAGGTAACAAGTTGTAGGCAGGATCTTAGAGAATATTCCTTTAATCTTCATAGATTCTGGAATTGAAAGTAAAAAGCTATTTTACTAAAAGTGTTGCCAAATGTTCCTTAGATCCTTTCACCATCAAGAAGATTGGAAATGCCAATAAAAGTGCCAGGGTTGTCACCTACAGGGAACATTTAAAACCAAGTTAAAAAGCATACATTAAATAAATTCATTTGTGCGAACTGCCAAAAGGCAAGGGCAATCTTCAGAGCCTTGAAGCGAGAGAAGCAAGAAAGAATATGCATGTGGCAGTGGATGTGCTGGCATTTACTAAATCCCAACTGGAAACCTAGCCCATTCTTTAGATCACCCAGATTAGTCAATTATCTCTGCAGATAACCCTCTCAGAAGTGCCTCCCACCTACGGAGATCTGCCTAGGGCTTGTTCACCCACCTGCCTGTTTCTGAGTAGTGCTGTTTTGGCTTATTAATAACTGTAAGAAAGAGGATCGATAACTGCAGCCCAGATGGTCTAGTTTTATACCACATGTGCTGGAGAAAGAAGCTGATGCTAAAGACTGAAAATACATCCTGGCCCTTCACTTAACAGTGCCCCTCCTCCTGATGTGTCTCCTGATAGGTTGTATCTTTCTAGGAAAAAGTCGATCATGTCACTCTGTTGAGAAGACAATGGTGACCAGAAGGGATATTTCTGCAGTGAAATATGCAAACTAATCCAAACATACTTCAAGGTTCTATTTGCTGTCTTTCTTGGGTCAGGGTGTAAGAAATCAAATCTGGAAGGATAAGGGGGTAGCTTATCTTGCCCCGGAAATCATGGCTGGTACACAGGAATTTTCCTATTCGGCTGGAAGTGGC
>NW_006160142.1:894488-908608 GCF_000334495.1 Tupaia belangeri chinensis | reverse complement strand
GAAGGGAAAAAAAAAAAAAAAAAAAAAAAAAAAAAAAAAAGCCCTTGGTAGGTCATGTGACACTGCCCATTCTCAAGACATCTCTTTTCATAAGGGCACTGTGCAGAGCCTCTGAAATCTGTGGAGGTTTTCTTTGCAAATGCAGGAAGAAAGCAGGTGGATGGAAAAATAAGCATGGCCTTGTTCCTGGTCTCTTTGCTGGCATTTCTGAGCTTGAGCTCAGGATGTCATCATCGGATCTGTCACTGCTCTAACAGGGTTTTCCTCTGCCAGGAGAGCAAGGTGACAGAGATACCCTCCGACCTCCCCAGAAATGCAGTTGAACTGTGAGTATCAGAGGGAATGGGAACAGCAGCATGGCTGGCATTTGTGCAGAGTACTATTATTATTTTCACATTGGGCTGATATCTACTGGGCTGGACTATTTCTGTCTTGGCAGAAGGCTCAAGTAAAACAAACTCCCCCATCCCAGTAATCTTGCCCACGGCTTTCCGAGGATCTTAAGTGAGAGTTATGTGCATTTGTCAGGGAAGGGGTGTGTGGAGACCCAATCCAAAGATAGAGTTTTAGTCTTTTCAACACATTTGCTTTTGGGTTCTATACTCTTCTGTGGAACCAGAAAAGTAAAACAAAGGCAAAGTAGATACTTAGGAGATGTAGAATGAGAGGCAGAAAAAGGGCTTTGATGTGCTCAGAAAACGCAATGTGTCTCCTGAGGACACCAAGGCAAGAATTGTTGAAGACACCAGCAAATAGTTTCTGAATGGAGATTCTGCTTCCTGGGGAAAAAAGGAGTTGGAGAAGAGGTGAAGGACTGAGAACAAAGGAGGAAGAAAGGAGGGGGAAATATAGGATAACCTTATGAGTGGTGAAATGTGATTCTCTCTTTAGATTTTTACTGAACTCTTTTAATAAAAAGTGGTTGGACTCGGGTTGAGCGAGAACTTAAACATCACCTCACTCTCTTCATTTTGCAAATTGGGCATCTGGTGTCCAAGAAGTAGAGAGAATTTCCTAAAACTCTCACAATGAGAGGCAGAGCCAAATCTAGAAACCAGGACTTTCTGCTCACGGTCTGCTGTTCCTTCCTCAAACTCTAGTGTCTGAGTGCATTAGAGCAACAGTGAGGCAGGGCTCTTTAACTCTCAGTGACTAATCCCTAGAGTGCTGGCAAGTTGTGATTCAAGATCTAAGATAGCCCTCAGTGTTTTATTCCAAGGATTTTAAACAGAAACTGCTACTATAGGTGGAGGATTGTTATAACCTTTATTCCCTCAAGCTCCTGATGTCTTTTATTGCAGAAGATGATCATTGTTTCCGTTAACAAACTGCCAAATCAACACTGAGATATGCTGGTGTTGTATGTCAGATTTTCACTCAGGGACAAATGGTTGCAGCATAGATGCTGCTTGCTACTTTCCACCCTTGAAATCTCAAGTCTTTAATTCTTATCCAGAGGCAGCTGCACAGGCAGGGAAAATAACAGGCCAGCTCTATGTTTTGACTATACAGTCTCAGATGAGACAGTTATCCCAGATTATGCTGAAGAATGTGCCTATGCTCAAAGATTGTCTGGTTCGTTATGTCATTATAAACACAGGAGGAAGCCAATGAAGCTGAGCTTCTGTAAGAAGTCATTTGCTCCTAAGTGACTTTGAATCATTACTTAACCCCTTCCAAGCCTCAGATTCTTCACTTCTACAATGTTAATACAACCTGCTTTGTTGAATTGTTAATACTACTCCCAATCTCTACCTTTCTCAGACCTATTCCACTTCTTCCAATGCTTCCCTGTGGGCCAAGCAGTGGCATTCAGGTGCAAAAGCAGACAGCCCCTAACAAAGTTTAATTTTACGGTGATGCGCATCTACCCTCCCAAACTCTCTTCTGTAATACATTAGGCTGTCTACTTTCTAAAATCATATTTGGCTGTCCGCTCTTAAAGTATATCAGAAGTGAGGCTTCTTTTGCATTCTGCATAGAAAACATAGGCCAAAAAAAGGGAAGAGAGTGAAGATAAAGTAAAAAAGAGAAAGAAGGAAAGGAGGAAGGGAGGAACACAGGAATAGAGGAAGGGAAGAAGGGAGGAAAGAAGAGAGAGCGAGAAGAAAGGAAGGAAGAAGAGAGAGGGAAGTATATCTACTCCCATACCCCAACCCCCCAAGAAGTGTATGTGTATAAATTAGAGTAGGAGGAGCAAGTCATACTCAAGTGTAAATGACCAAAACATGTCTCTGTCTAAGAGTATTTAGCAACTGAGGAAAGAGAGCATGAGGTATTGAGACATTCTGGAGAGAAATTTACGTGGAGAGTGTTTTGGACACAGTGCCACTGTGTCACTCTCACAACATAGGCTGACTCTGCGTCAACCCCTTACTTAGGTGTATGTAGGACAAAGTGGCATACAACTCTAAGGGAAAAGAAAGTGCTTATGAGTTATTGGCACTTCCTTTCATTTTAAGAATGACTATAGCTGTTTGAGAGCTTTGAGGAGGAAGGGAATTCTCTCGAATACCTAATTTTGAGAATATTATTTTCTCTGCATGCTCATTGGCAGGGCTTGTGTTGGTGCATGCAAGAGTTCAACTTTGCAATCTTCTTGGCAAGGTGTATTGATGAAAAGAAAAAAATAATATGCTTTGACTGTTACATTGAAAAAGAAAATATAATTTGAGGGTTGTTTTTAGTTCAGTGTATTGATCACTGAAGAGCCAAGTGAAAAATGAATAAATAAATAAATAAAATGCCAAGTGAACTAGAACTCAGACATCTCTGAGAAGGAAAGAATGATGGTATTTATTTTTGTTTCCTTAAAGGGATTGGATGAAGGTAGTCTGGAACACTGGCAGAAGAGTGGTGAAATGGCCTGTCCCACTGACTATTTCTAATACACTTTACAGTCTTCCAAGTGTAGGTATTGGCTTTAATGATCACCACACTAGGATTAGGAGGATGGAAAAGTGGGACTTCATTGACTACAGTTGCTTAACTCACAAAATACCAAAGCTTAATCATTACTCAGGTTTCCCTGAGGACAGACAACTCCTATGTTTCGCCATGTACATTTGTGTACTATCATTCCATTTCATTTCAAATATCTGCTGGCTATTGCCACAGTTAGCTAATTCCCTAAGATCTGCACATGCCAAGATTAACACCAAAGAACACAGAAGCACCATACGGGCAGGTAGATTCTACTTACTAAGGGGTCCCATCTATTTGCTTTCTGTTTTATACATACTACTTCATTAAAATGGATCGACAGAACTACAAGTTTGGTATTACTACTCTGTTTTGCAAATGATGTGAACTGAAGCAGAGGAAAGTTGAATAACTCAAGCAGAGGCACCTCTATAACTCCTGGGTTGTAGAGTTGGGATCCAAAATACCATCTGTGTTATGCCTCTGCTGCATGTTGTTTACAATGAATGTCTTCTGACTCCTTTCCTTTTTACATTTGTGAGGGGAAAAAAAGTTGTCCTTCAGAATTAGAACTAGAGATAATTTTATGAGTCAGTCTCATTGCAGCACTCAGCTCCATCACAGTAGCAGGAGAGTGGCCATAGCCTATGAGTGGATGAGAACAAACATGTTCTTATAAACTTTATATATAGACCCTAAAATCTGAATTTCAGATAATTTTTACATCATAGTAAGTATATATTTTTTATCAGGGCCAGCAGGTGATGTGGTGGTTAAGGTGTTGGACTTCCACATAGCTGACCATGGTTCAAATCCCATACCTGGCAGCTTGCTTTCTCTCTGTCTGTCTCTGTCGCTCTTTTGTCAAATTGAAGAAAAATAATGAATAAATAAAATTAAATAAATAATTCTTTTTTTAAAAAGTATATATATTTCAATTTCTTCAACCATGTAAAAATTTTTACCTTATGGGCCTTAGAAAAACACAGAGTAAGCCAGATTTGGCCTGTAGGCTATATTGGGTTACAGGAAAAGTCATGACTTTTTTCTGTTTCTGTGCAAAAATGTGTCATGACTTTTATGACACCCCAATATATTGCCCACTTGTTATTTATACTATAGGTGAGATAGTAGGTTAATTATGACTGCTTAACTAGGATTGAGGTACCTAAGATAATATGGCACTATAGAGAAAGTCTTAAACTAGGTAAGCAGGATCAAAAACAGGGGCACTTTGAGATAGTATTTATAGTTCAGTTTTTAACTGATTCTGACAAATCAGAGATGATAGAGTATCGCGTCTAGAGTCTGAGAGACCTGAGTTTAATTCCTGACTATAACATTAAATTTTAGCTCTATCATCTTGGGCTCTTGATTGTACAATGCAAATTGCAATATGTGCTTAATTCAAAGAGTTTCCATGAGATTTAAATGAGCCAACGTAGGTAAAACATTTAGCACAATGTCTGTATATATTTCAATTTCTTCAACAATGTAAAAATTTTTACCTTATGGGCCTTAGAAAAACACAGAGTAAGCCAGATTTGGCCTGTAGGCTATATTGGGTTACAGGAAAAGTCATGACTTTTTTCTGTTTCTGTGCAAAAATGTGTCATGACTTTTATGACACCCCAATATATTGCCCACTTGTTATTTATACTATAGGTGAGATAGTAGGTTAATTATGACTGCTTAACTAGGATTGAGGTACCTAAGATAATATGGCACTATAGAGAAAGTCTTAAACTAGGTAAGCAGGATCAAAAACAGGGGCACTTTGAGATAGTATTTATAGTTCAGTTTTTAACTGATTCTGACAAATCAGAGATGATAGAGTATCGCGTCTAGAGTCTGAGAGACCTGAGTTTAATTCCTGACTATAACATTAAATTTTAGCTCTATCATCTTGGGCTCTTGATTGTACAATGCAAATTGCAATATGTGCTTAATTCAAAGAGTTTCCATGAGATTTAAATGAGCCAACGTAGGTAAAACATTTAGCACAATGTCTGTCATGGCCTTGTTATTGTTGATGATAATGATATATTGTTCTCATCTTCAGAATATTAGGCAAAAACCATTTACTACAAAGGGTCTTCATGAGGACCGAATCAGTCAAGAGGCATGCTTTGTAAAATGGATATAAAAAATCTTTATAAATCCAAGATAGTTCATAATTTCTCACTTGTTCATGAATAATCTCCTCCCAATGGCTATAGCATTGAATCTTCATTCGCTTAAATTTCTGAGCAAAGAAAAAAAAAATCCATTCCTTAAGGTTGTCAATATTTGCTGAGAACTCAGAGAACATGTTCATTCTGTCAGTCAAAGAAATTTTTATTTCTTGCTTATCCCAGAAACTCAACCTCACCTAGAGGCAGTGAATCTACAGAGGTTCCTTTGATCTTGTTTTATTCTTTCTAAATTAGAATTCCTAAAGAGAGGAAGGGACTCGCTCTAAATGTGACATTTTAATACTAAGAAATAACATGGAAAAAAACATCTTTTATTTCACCAGGGTCAGATGGCCTCATACTAAAGGAGATAAGGATCCATTGATGGTCATTCTTGGGTTAGAAAGACCTACACTGGCTATTACAATGAACATTATCCTCATAGCAAATTCCCTATCTCACTGCAATCTTATTTGACTAGTACTTACTTCTAATTATCTAATGATTTTCCCCTTATTTTCTTTCTCTGTCTCATATTCCTTAATTTATTGTCTTCATTTAGATGATTCTTTATATCCCTAACCATAAATTATTATTTAGTGGTTTAAAGTAAGCCTAAGCTAGTATTTTCTTTGTAGATCCTTAGTTCTGAAGGATGTATCAGTGTTGTGTGTGTGTGTGAAAAGAGGAGCCTTACCATGCTAAGTTCTGTGAGCTCCAAGACCAAAATAGCTTTTTAATGTTTGCAAACATATTTAATTGTGGAAACCTTTTCATAAGAGCATTTTGCAAATTAAATTCCACAAAACACACTTTGGGAAAGGCTGGTCTATCCAACCCCAGCTGTCAGAACAAATCCTTTATAAAGCTCATACTTCCTGACTTCTAAGTCAGTGTTCAATAACAGCTAGAGAAAACCCTGGGCACACATCCACATGGGACTTGTGCGATTTTTAAGCTGCCAGATCCGGGACTCAAACCAAGGAGTCAGCTATGTGGGATCCTGTGCCTTAACCGCCACATCACCTGCAAGACCTGGAAAGCAGCTATTTTAAAATGTGCTGTGCTCTCATGAAAGAGATGGTTCTGAGGTATGCCTTGACATAACCAGGGTTACTTGTTCTGAGGTAAAGAAAGAGAAAACAAGGGATTAAGAAATTATTAAAACCACTCATCATTTTCTCATTTGTTAATCATTTAATTCTCTTCATCATGTCAATTTCAAGCTTTTCTGGTAACCAATGTCTAATCAGTTTGAAAACTTCATACTGCTGCTAACAATGATTCTTTTCATTCATCTTGCTTAGACCCTAACCATCTAAAGCCTATATTATATAACTACTTTCTAATTTCTCACCTTCTCTCCAAATCCCTTTTTTCTCCAAACCAGCCTGTATACCATCATTACATTTTCTCCATAAAACACCACTGCTACCATTTTATGATTCTCCGGTTCAAAATCATTCACTAGTTCACCTTTCTGACTTTACTTCTCACCATCTCCAACAGAAGCCTTCTTCACAAGGCTGATATGAACATGCTCTCCAGCACAGTTTGTGCATTTCTTCCTCTCTGTGTTTTTAGGTCATGTTCCTTGTTTGTACTGTCCTCGGATTCTTCTTTATCTCTTGAAATCCAACCTACTTCTCATGATCTCGTTCAAAGGTTGCCTCTTCCATGAAGTCCACTCAATCTTTATTCAATCTTGCCTTTCCCAGTGAAGTTTATTTTCACCTAATCTTGTTTTGCATTTAATTTTTCACATATGCCTTATTTCTTTAACTGTAGTGAAAATTTCCTTCATGCTCCTTATTGTGCCTAGTTCAATGCAATGTACATTTTGGGCTCTCAATTATGTATGGGAGAAATGATTCAATAAATCAGGGGGAATTACATCTGTTTATTTGCTCTGCTCCTTAGTATTGAAGAAAAGATTCTTATAAAAGATGATTATTGCTCTTTCCTGCAGTGAACTACTATATAATTTGATAGTTCTCTTGTTTTCCTTTCTTTTTTATGTGTTTGTTTTAAGAAAATGCCTGTATGTCATTCCAGAATCCATTAATTTATTCAGAAAGAGAGATTTATAGACCCTAAATGAATTCTCTTAAGTTAAAAAGTTGAATATTCTATACTCCAGTCACATCACACAATTCTCTTGATTTAAGTAATAATGTTTTCTTCTCTGTACCTAACAAGAATATTGAGAGGATGAATGAAATTGCCTAAATAAAACCACTTTAAACCAGACAGAAATGCTCAAAGAAATATAATTTTGTCGATTAAGGTCAAGTCTCAAACCCCGAATATTAGGTTTGCTATGTTTCCCAGATACACTTTGATTGTTGTAGTTCTGTCTGGTTATCAAAACCAAGCAACCCGCTGTGCAGATTGCCCTGGGTGCCCATGTCCAGAGACTCCTATTTCCTTGTTTAGATACATCTTTGAAAGAAACAAACAGCACAGTGTTCACACTAATGCATACACAATCCTTTCTCTCAATACAAAATCCTGCACCTACGCTAGTGAGAAATGATATGGTTATGTTCAACATTTGGAATTTAATTGGGCTGGGGAAAAGGGAGGTATATATTCCCTGCAGAGGAATCAGAAAAATAACTAAAGGAACAGCTATAGAATGTAATACCTTGAAAGAGAAAAGTGGAAATTACATCGTAGGAAAAGACTCCTTTAAAGTAGAAGATGAACTCTACCCTGAGAATTGACTAAGAGCTATAATTTACAGAGTGATTATCAGCAATTGAAGAGTAGGGGTTTGATAGCACAGAACTGCACTTGCTTGGTGATAATAAAATTCCCTTGTTTACCTAAAGGTGCATACTGTCCTTCCTCACCCAAGTCCTCTGCCAAAGAAGCCTAAGCTTCAGAAGCAGAATATCTTGGCCAGCAAAGAGAAAATTCAATTAACTCTTGATTATCCTTCTCCATAGTCACTAATTGGGTTATCTAGTCACTGGGGTTGATTGGACTATACTTTTTTTAAGTTGTTAGATTTAGACTCTCCAATATAGCTTTATTTAGACTAGATTCTAGCTTATATATCCCACAAGGTCAGCTTGGAAGTGTATAATTATTTTTAATTGCCTGCGATCTGATTATAATGAGATTTGGATGTTTGTTCTTAATCTGACCTCCCCCTGAAGTCTCTAAGAACATGTTTTGTATTTCTGATCTGAACATGCCATTACCTTGTCCTTTCATATGGAATATGCTGGGTGATCTGAAAATCTTCAAGGGATATACAAAAAAAAAAAAAAAAGAAATGCGTAAAGCAATGAAACCCTTGCCATAGACTTGAACTCAATTACATTTTTAGTATCAGGACTGGCTTGATTCCATTCCATTTTATCTCTTCTCTCAGACTTTATCCAGCAAGAGCCAATATAGAGCCATCACAGAATCCAGTGTCAGAAATTGTGAAAAATTTATAGCATGAGCCAGCTTTATATATCCCTAATCCCAAGCTTGATGAAAACCTCCAAAAACTAAGAGACCCCCCAAATTTAAGAAAGTTTCAGTGAAACAGAAAAATCAGCTAATTAAGGATATCAGAGAAAGATTAAATAAAAGAGGGCATCAGAGAGAAAACTCATTTGTAGATTAATGAAAGGGTGTGATAAAATAATGGGTAGAGTCTTTCCACTCTCAACAGCTTCAATTTTACAAATATTTTCAGGCATCAAAATTCCCAAAACCAATACACATTTTCTAGGCCTCAGATTCTAGCAGCTGTATAGTTCCTAAGCTTTTCCAAGCTCAGTTGTGAGATTTTGAGGGTGAGGGTATTCCCTTTGGGCAATTCTGTTATTTTGAAATGCAGCATGGGAAAGCTCCACATAAACACCTCTCTCTATCATTATTAAAACTTAGTAAGGGCTTCTAAATAAAGAATTTGTTAGGAGCCCAAGCTCCAACAATTATTTTATAATCAAATAAACAATGGCTGACAGGTCACTGAGCACTGCATCCTTCCAGAATCCTCTTAGAATATGAAGGGCATGAGAAGAATTTTAAAAAAAGGACCCTCATATGAAGGGCCAACCCTTCTACAATAGACTGTTAGAAGTGACTTTACTTTGAAATATTCTATGCCTTCTAAGAAAACTACAAAAGTTTCGTTTAGAAGACAGTACTGTACCCTTAGAAGATAGTGTTCCTTCTATTTGTACTTTCTTCATCATCTCTCTTAACCTTCATCCTCTACCCTCCAAGATCCTTCCTCTGAGCTCTTGCTCTGGTTTAATTCCTCCATGGGCTCAACTGCCCAAGTGCAGGACAAAACTTCAAAATCACAAGTTTGACATATTTTGACCTGTCTATCTCCTCTTTCATCTCTCATCCTCTCAACCCTTCACTTTATATACTATTTTCTATTCCCCAGCTCCCAAATGTCTTACATTCTCCTATCCAAATTACTATTATTTTCTCCAACCTGAAATACACTCTGCTACACCAGTATTATTTAACTCTGAGACCAAAGTAAAGATCTTCATTTTTCATGAGGTTTTCCTTCAACAGCAAATATTTATTGATTATTTATGTGCAAGACCCTATAGTTAGCATTTGGGAGAAAACAATCAATAGGAGAAGGAAAGATCCCTGCTCTCATGGAGTTGCTATAACAGGACAATATCCAATGAACAATGACAATAATGTCTTTCCTTACTCTTACTCACAGCAATCAAAATCTCCCTCAGAATCCAGAATAATCATTGTCAAAACTACTAATTTGACAATGCATATTGCTCTGCACAATCTGATGTCAGAGACTGTAAGCGCTCACCACCAATGCCTAGTAGAAGCCAATGAGACCATGTCTGCGCCTAAGGTCAGATAAAGTTTACAAGAAGACAAGCATCCGTCCTATTGAGGTTTGCCTTTCTGACCACCCTAGGACTGATTTCAGGAGCTGAGCAGGGCCACATATAAAATACTCCATAGTTTAAAAGGCTAACAAATCTTTGCTGTATTTTACAAGGAGAGCATAGGCCTGAAGTAAAGTAAAACAACAGAGAAATGCCAACAAATTCATCATAAGATTAACTGAGAGACATCCATATATTCAAGTTTGAGTAGACATTTTCAAATTGTGAAAATAAAAAAGACTGGATCCTTTGAATGTGTATAAAGGAGGTTGACACAAGGACTAGCAGATGGCATAATGGCGAAGTCACTGGACTCCCCTGAAGTTGACCGTGGTTCAGTCGTGGACTCAACAACTTAAAATTCAAACCGGGCACGTGTGCATGCATCCCCAAGATCCCAAGAGGAGAATGAAAGAGAAAAAATTGAGGTGTGGCCAACTCCCCAGGGATGATTTCTCAATCTCTGTCTCTCTGGCAAGTACATGTGCCCTATAGCAAAAACCTCTCTCTCTCTCTCTCTCTTTCCTCTTCTTTTCTTTTCTTTTTTTTTTTTTTTTTTTTTTTTTTGAGAGGTTTTTGCTATAGGGTGCGTGTGCTTGCCAGAGAGACAGAAAGCGAGAAATCACCCCCCAGGGAGTGAGAAATCACCCCCCAGGGGGGATGGCCACACTGCAATCCCCTCTCTTCCATTCTCTTCTTGGGATCTTGGGCACACACGCACATGCACCTGGTGTCAGTTCAAGCCACCAGGTCTAGGTCTCAAATCGAGGTCAACTACATGGGAGTCCAGCAACATAGCCATTACACTAACTGTTGGTCCCGCAAAAATCTCTCTTAAAAAAAAAAATGAGGTTGACACAAAAGGCGACGAGGGAAACAGGCTGGGCTATTTTCTTTTCCAACCTCATAATTTTTCCTAAAGATGTTTGTGTTCATGAATGCTATTATGTGTCTGTTGGATAAAGTTTACCTGAATGGACTATGTACACCATCTTCTCCTCCAAAACAATTGGGTATATTCTTTGAAATCTGGTAATGATACAGAGCTAGCCCTAAGGAAGTCTGCACCCCCCCCCCCAAAATGACATGCCTTAAAAATGTTGGCTTTGACATAATAGGAATACTAACAAGAAGAATACTGAATGATCTTAAACTTAGAAGTAATTTCCCTTTTTTCTAAATTTCAGACTATTTTATTAAATTTTAATTAGAAAAACAAATTAAACACAAAAGAATGATCACTCTTTTTCAAGAATTATTTTATTTAACTTTATTTTGTTTATTTACTTATTTTTTTCTTAATTTGACCAGAAGGGGACAGGGGTGAGGGGTAGTGAGAAAGCTACCAGGTCTGGGACTGTGTTCAGCCATGTGGGAGTCCAGTGCCCTTAACTACCATGACCCCTGCCAAGAATAATTACTTTTTTTTGGGGGGGGGGGTTGCTATAGGGCACATGCACTCACTAGAAAGACAGAGATGGACAGAAAGTGAGAAATCACCCACCAGGGGGGATGGCCATGCCACAATCCCTTCTCCTCCATTCTCCTCTCGGGATCTAGGGCATGCATGCACACACGCCCAGTGTGAGTTTAAGCCATGGAATCCAGGACTCGAACCACAGTCGACTACATGGGAGTCCAGTGACATAGCTATTATGCCAACTGCTGGCCCCAAGAATGATTACTCTTGATCATCAGACCATAACCTAGGTAGCCTCTAACCCACTGTCACTGCATATGCAACCACAGCTAATTTCTAGTCAGCACAGTAGGAGAAGAAATGCCATCGAAGTAGTGTTTGTTTAGTACAAGCAGTATAGCATTTCTGTAAGTTAATATATGAGGGAGGAGACAGGAAAAAATGCAAAAAAAAAAAAATGCTTTTACCACAGTTAGAAAAACAAACTGGGAAGGTAATGAAAGAAAATATGAGAATTATGATGAACAGCAGAGAGGTCATCTGGAATCCTCCATAAAGTAGCAAACTTGCTTATCTTGCCCCAGATTGTGAGAAACTGCTGAGCTCCTTCAATAAGAACACACAGTCTTGGAATGGTATCTAATTTCCCCAAACAAATACTAGAGACAAGAGTAAAGAGAACAAACAGTTACGATAGTTAGATAGGAGAGTTAAAAAGTAGCTGTGGACACAGCTCTCTCGTGCAAGATTTGGGAGAAAGAAGTACAATAGCAACTAAAGCTACCAGAACCTTGGGAAGAGAAAGAGCTAGGCCATTTGGTGGAGGAATCACCACTTTGCTATCTTTAAGCCTTGAATCTTCTGATGGTCAAATTCCCTGGAGAAGATTCTTTCAAACGTTTACCTGGAGCATGAAACCTAAATACCAACATAGCTAGGAAAAGGGCTGTGGGTCTCAGCATCCAGCAGTCCTAAGTGGTACCCAGCACCGTCCAGTCCAGAGGACTTCTCTCTAAATTATAAGTCTTTGGTAGGTAGGAGTGCTTGTCTGACTGCTTTAAGTAGGAAGTCTGACTCTCTTAAACAAACTTTTCACCAATTGATTTATCCATTTCACTCTATTTTCATCCCCTGTCCCACTCCCAGAGATGGCCAATGGCTCCAGTTCTGGGTGTTTGAGGAATTGTGCAATGCAAATCACAGAATTCCATTTTCTAGAGTCTGCCAAGTTAACACATCTCAAACTCTAATGTGCATGCATATCAGAGGAATATTTTGTGAAAAATGCAGATTCTGATTCAGTAACTTTGTGGTGGGTCCTGATGATCCTAAGAGATGCTGGCAGTACTAATTCCAGAACCATATTCATCCATGTTCTTTAAAATCCTAAAATTTTGTTGCTCTTGTTCCTGTCTTTGACTTTATATCTTTAAAAAAGAAATTCCCTTACTATCTTCTCCATGCAGTTTCAAGATGAAGCAATGAGTTACTTGTTCAATACACCACCTCTACTCAGGAATACCCATTCATTATTCAACCAGCTCAATTTAGCTCTGTCTTCATGGTTCCACTGAAAATTCTTTCACAAGTAACAGTAAACTCTTCATTTTCAGTATGTTTTATACTATGATTATATTATTTTTTCAAATAAAATGTGAGGGTCAGACAATGTCTCAGCAGTAACACAACATGGAAGGGTCCTAAGTTTATGTTCTGGGGCTTCCTTGTACATATATGGCATGTGTGCATGCCCATGATCCAGGCTGGCTGAAGCTGAAGGTAGATCACTATGTGAAGACCCTCGTGTTTCCTATTTCTCTCTACATATCTCTATAATTTTCATTGTCTCTCTCTGTCTCTGTCTCATGGAAGGAATAAACCTTAAATAAAGCAAAAATAAAAGCATAGATACTAGAAAAATGAATGTCTCAGTCAGATTCAGTGGCCAGTTCTCTGAGCGATCACCTGCCTGATTGAAACATTTTCCTGTTTTCCGTGACACCATGCCAGCTTCTCTCTCACATCTCAGGCAAACCTCAGTCTTTTCTGCTGCATTCTCTCCTACCACCCAGCTGTATCCTGGACCCTTTTCTCTTATGTATATCTACTCTGTGGTGATCTCATCCAGCTCCATGGTTTTTGTTTTGTTTTGTTTTGTTTTTAACCTAAATTGTTTTTATTATTTTTATTTTTTTATTTCATTATCTTTTACACATTCGATCACATTATCATTTGTCTTACAAAATGGATATTTCAACAGGTGAACATTTCTTCCTAGTACAGTTGATAAAACTACAAAATATCTTCAACAGATAATACCACATTTCTTTGTGCCATTAATCCTTTGCCTCCCTATTTTTCTTCTAAATGTCCTTCCTCAGACTCTCCTCTTTCACACACACCATATCTGGTATTTACGCCTATATACTGTATTTCTATATGCTTTAGTCAATTAGTTTCAGCCATACAGTGCGGACACTCGGTATATATTAAGTGGGGACATACAGTGCCTCTCCATAGCCTGGCTTGCTTCACTCAGCAGTAAATCTCCCATATTCATCCACTTCCTGTCAAAAGCCAGGGTTTTGTTGTTTTTTTATGGCTGAATAGTATCCCATTGAGTATATGTACCACAGTTTTTCTATCCATTCATCTGTTCGTGGGCATTTGGGTTGTTTCCATAAATTAGCAATTGTGAATAGTGCTGCAATAAACATC
>NW_006160142.1:841927-894441 GCF_000334495.1 Tupaia belangeri chinensis | reverse complement strand
CCTTTGGGTAGATACCGAGGAGTGAGATTGCTGGATCATATGGTAGTTCTATTTGTAGATTTTTGAGGAATCTCCAAATTGTACTCCACAGTGGCTGGACCAATTTACATTCCCATCAGCAGTGTTTTAAGTAGAACTTACATTCAAAATGTATGCTCTATGCCCAACTACTTCAAGAAGCCCCATACAAGTAACATTCAACTGGAATCTTGGCATCTCCATTTAGATTTCTTACTGGCATCTCAAAACTAACAAGTAGAGATTATTATTATTATTATTATTATTATTATTTGGAGAGGTTTTTGCTATAGGGTGTGTGTGCTTGCCAGAAAGACAGAGAGAGACAGAAAGACAGAAAGCAAGAAAACAACCCCCAGGGAGGATGACAACACTGCAATTCCTTCTCCTTAACTCTCCTCTCGGGATCTTGGGCATGCACACACACACACCCGCTGTGAGTTTAAGCCACCGGGTCCGGGACTCAAACCACGAGCAACTACATGGGAGTCCAGCGACATAGCCATTACGCCAACTGCTGGTCCCAAAATTCTGAATTTCTTATCTGACATTTCCACGACTTCCATTGTGTTTTTTGGTCATCTGGTGATCTGTACATTCTCTCCTAAATTATTCAAGGTATCTCTGTGTGTTCAAAAATGTGCAGGAGTTGAAAATTGGTGATCGCTTCTCTGCTCTGCCCCTCTGTTGCTCACCAGTACCCCACATTGTTGTCACTGGTCCTGGGTGACCCAAAGTCCTCCCTGTTTCTAAAGAATAGGTGCACCTGAAACTGAGCTGCTGCGGTTGACCTCAGGAGCAAAGAAAAGATAGTGCAGCACAGGGCACACTATCCAAAGCATCAAAGTCCTTCCTGAGAGTTCAAAAGTGACTGGGTGGTGGGGTGGGTGGATGAGCTGTGGGTCCTGGCTATTATCCCCCACAGCCACAGACAGCCTGGCATCTGGCCTCCTTGCTTTACTTTCTCTTTTCTCTTCACATGGCTTCCCATCTTTCCTGTCCACCTAAATGTCACTTCTTCAGAGAGGTCTTCATTTGCTACTCCACTGTAGTAGCATGTCCCATTGCTCTAGTATGACCATTTTTTTTTCATAAACTTGCTGCAGTTCGAATTACTTTATATATTCACCTTTCTTCTCCTTGTTACTAGAAATTAAAACTAAAATTACATGAAGAAGGATTCCAGTATGTTGAAAAGTCCCTGGCACCGAGTACATGAAGTAAATGAATAAATGAAAGGTTTCATCAAGCAAATAATTAAAAAGAAAGATGCAATGTAACAAACATCTGCTAATTCCTAATAAATCATGGTGTTAAATACCTTTTATAATATCTTGCCCAAAAATATTGCGCACGAATATTATTATACCCATTGCAGAAATAAGAAAAATGAAATCAAAGGAAGTACTATTCCCAATTCACTCAGCTTCTTGTGTCAGAACTGAAATAATAATCCATGATATACCTGATTTAGAAATGTCCATTCTTCGTACTAACCACAAGAAAAGACAGGGGACCTATGTCTCCTTTAAATTCCTACAGCAAAAATCTAAACTCTTTATCTGAGCACTTATAAATTGTTCAATGCTGGCATTATGTATTATATTGTTTCCCAAACAAGTGAGCTCTGAGGGTTAGTACAACAACCCTCTGCTGCACTCGGCAAGGGTTGGGCACTCAGTAACTATGCAATGAAGAGGAGAAGGAAAACGATAGAGAATGAGTCCATGGGTTAAGAATAAGTAGAACAAGAATTGAAAAGTGTATGTCAATATCCACTTCCAGTGATAACGTGCAAAATAATCAGTTTTCTAATATTATGAAGATGTTTGGATATTTATGCCTAAAAGAGGAGACACTAGACAGGTCTGGTTCCAACTTCTGTTGCCTTTTATGTGTTTCCTATGAAGATGGTTCCCCAGAATAATGAAATCTCAGCAGGGGTGAGTGGTTGATCTTCTGCAGGTGTAGAAGCTTAGCAGAAGTGAATGCCATGTATAAATGAAGTGTTTGATAGAGGATCAGAAATCACTATAGATACTTCTTAAATGGTCCTCATAGAATCAGATGAGTATTAATGATGATATTTCAAAATCTCCAAGACAGGAAAAAAAATGTATTGATCCTACATGACTTCACCGACTCTAAGATTTATTTCTAGATTTGGTGAATTGTATCTCTGTTTTCTAATTCCAGGCCAAGGCTACTATAACAAGTCCTGTGTGGTATCATTTGAAAGACACCAAGCTGGCTCAGTTACCCCAAAATATCTCCTGTACTTGTTACAATACCACCATTAATAAATCAATCCTTGGAATTCTAAAACAAATCCCTAATTTCTAAAACTCTGCAGTGGAAATATAAAGTCTTCTTGGAGGATAAAAATCTTAAACTTTATTTAAAGCCTAGCCCTTTACTCAGCTTTTATCAATGTGTATTCCTCACCACTCTAGTTTCATAAGGCATTCCATAAAAAGGAAATTTTTAAAAAGTCTTTCATGGTCAAACATGTTTGGAAATGCTACGTGCTATAGCTCTATTCTAAAGATTCACATTCACATTAAAGTCTCTCAGAAGCAGTCCAATTTTGTATAACCTATAAGTGTTCTACAGAACAAGCTTAGGAAATTCTGATTTAGTGAAATGTAGTTAACTAAGAATATGCTTTGACAAATAGGTCTCCATAAACACCCAGTGGAACTGAAGGGCATAGAAAGGCTATATACACAATCCCAAAGAGGTGGTAGACTCTAAAAACCCTTTTAAAAATTCTATGTGAACCAAATCTTCTTTTCAAATCAGAGAATTGTTACCTAAATTACCTTGAGATAGCATATACTACCTTTGTCCTCTTGTTTTAGAAATGGAAAAGCTTAGTGAAATGAAATTACATGTCTAGAGTCATGTGGATAATTTAAGGTATTGTCTCTCCTCTATTTTCAAAGCCAAAAACATTAAGCTTGCTATTTCTAAGCTTCTATGGCATATTTGATGGGAAAATATACCTCATCATTTCTTTATATTGGGAATATTAAAAAATCTTTATTTTTTGCAATTTTGATATATACATACAATAAAATTATTGTTAACTATTGTTACCCTACTGTACTATAGAATAGTAGAAAATATTCCTCCTATATAACTATAATAGTATACCTATTAACCAACATCTCTCTAGGCCCCTGCTCTCTTACTCTTAGCAGCCTCACCTCTAGTAAACACTATTCTATGCTCTACTTTTATGAGGACAATTGTTTTTAAGTCTTCTCATATGAGTGATAAAATTTTTCTTTTTTTGTGCCTGGCTTATTCTACTTAAAATAATGTCCCCCAGACTCAGACTCAACCATCTTGCCTAAAAGTGACAAGATTTCATTCTTTTTAGTGGCTGAATAGAATTCCAGTGTGCGTGTGTGTGTGTGTGTGTGTGTGTGTGTCTGTGAATATACCTACCACATTTTCTTTATCCATTCATCTGTTGATGGACACTTAAGTCGATTCCATATCTTGGTGATTGTGAATAATACTGTAGTAAACATGGGAACATAGATGCCTCTATGACATACCAATTTCTTTTTTTTTTTTTGGAGAGGTTTTTCACTATAGGGCGCGTGCACTCACCAGACAGACAGAGAGAGACATAGAGACAGAAAGCGGGAAATCCCCCCCCAGGGGGGATGGTCACACCGCAATCCCTTCTCCTCCATTCTCCTCTTGGGATCTTGGACACACACACACACATGCCCTGTGTGAGTTTTTTAAGCCACCGGGTCCGGGACGCGAACCGCAGTCAACTACGTGGGAGTCCAGCGACAAAGCCATTACACTAACTGCTGGTTCCCATGACATACCAATTTCTATTCTTTTGGATATATGCCTAGTAATAAGATGGTAGGATCATATGGCAGTTCTATTTTATTTTTAGTTTTTTGGTTTTTTTTTTGGAAACCTTCATACTGTTTTCCATTATGGCTGTACTAATTTATATTCTTACTGACAGCATAAAAGATCTTCCCTTTCTCTGCATTCTCATCAATGTTTATTATTATTTCTCTCTTTGTCTTTGACTTTCAGCGTTCTTATTATAATGTATCTGTTTAAAGTTCCTTTGTGTATACCCTAATGGACTTTATTAAGCTTCCTGAATGGCTAGAGCATTATTTTTGATACATTTGAGAAGTTTTCAGTATTATTTTTTTAAATATTTTTTCTTTTCCTTTCTCTCTTTTTTTCTGTTACTACCATTTGCATATATTGATGTGCTTAATTGTGTTCCATATTTCTCTAATGCTTGCTTCATTTTTCTTAATGTTTCCCCTCTCTGTTCTTTTTGGCTTGCATAATTTCTATTGATCTATCTTCAAGTTTCCTAATTCTTTCTTCTGCAAATTCATGTCTACTGTGGAGCTATTCCAAGGATTTTTTTTTTAAATTTCAGTCACTATACTATTTATCTCTAAAATTTCCATTAAAAAATAATTTCAATCTCTATCGATATTCTCTATTTGATGCAATATTATATTTCCATTTTTAATCATGCTTTTTTATTTCTATAAACATATTTCAAATGGCTACTCCAAGTCTTCTTCTGTTAAATCTGACATCTGATCAATCTAACAGGTAATCCTTATTGCCTGTTTTGTCATTGTTGTTTGTCCAGTGTTTGGGTACTTTTCTGTTTCTTTCATGCCTCATAATTTTTTTGATGAAAGCTTGATATTTTAGATAGTATATCATACTTTGTGAGTGCCAATTTCTCCATGATTTGCATTTTTGTTGCTCTTATTTTTGTTTATTTTTAGGAACCATCTGGGTTATTTTAGTAAAAACCTGGGATGGTGTTCCTTGTAGCTTTATATATACTCATAGTTCCTCTGGGATGATGATAGTACTAGTAGGGATCTTTCCCACTCTTCTGGCTAACCACATCTAGCTGTTAAACTCTAATTGTGGGCAGTATGCTATTATTTTAAACAATCCCTGGGCATAAAATTCCTCTATAATCTAATTCATTCAAATTATGACTCCTTCAAAGAAATTATATCTGTGGCCAGTGTTTGATATTTGTTCTGACCCCTGAGGGCTCTTTCTGGCTGTCTTGTTTCCCCAGGTCTCTCCTGTAAATTAGATGGCCTACATTAGAGCTTCATTAGATCCATGCATCTCCCAATTGCTTTCACCACAACCTCTACAATTCTTGAGAGCGTTCATAGGTTTAAACTCCTCCATGTTGAATTGCAAATTAAGTTAATTTTGGGGGGAAGAAAATACCAGCTCTCGCTTTAACAACCTTTTCGCCCCCAAGGGAAAGTCTCTGAGCCAGTATAACTCTCTGAGCTGATGGCAAGCTTTTCTCTGAAAACACCACACTAATACCTGAGCTCTCAATGGACAGGGTTTGGTGAGGAGCGGAGAGCCTGAGGCACTCTTGCCTGAACTCACTGCCTCATGAACTTGAGAAAGCTATCAGAACTCCAGTATTCTCAGTGGGTCATGCCCAAAGAGAGCCTCTCTTACAATAAGTGTGGCTTAGGTAGAAGAGAGCCTCCACTTCTCAACTGCAATTCGCAATATTTTGCCTCAATAACCAGTAGCTGAGAATATACTGAGAAGTTCATCTCTTCTTAGAAAGGAAGTACTCCAGGGACCAGCAGTTAGCATAATGGCTATGTGGCTGAACTCTCATGTAGTCCACTGCAGTTCAAGTCATGGACCCAGTGGCTTAAACTCATGCCGGGCTCATGTACGTGCGTGCCCAAGACCCTGTGTGTGCGTGCCCAAGGTCCCAAGAGAAGAATGGAGGAAAAGGGATTGCAGTGTGGCCATTCTTCTTCTCTTTTTCTCTTTTTTTCTCTTCTGGCGAGCCCACCCCCCCTATAGCATAAACCTAAAAAAAAAAAAAAAAAGAAAAAGAAAAAGAAAAAGAAAGGAAGTATTCCAGTGAAGGTCTGAGGAAGAAGAAACCCTGTGTTCTTGACTGTAGTAGTCTGGAGTCAAGCTTCCACTTCCCTGAAGTGGGAGGGAAATAGGAGGAAGTGATCTTGGTTCAAATACCACAGACTCTTGTCTTCTTTGTGGATTTTCATAAAAATTTTGGAATAGATATTTCTCCCTTTGCTCTTTGCTTTCAGGACCATTTACAAGTCTCTGAGTAGTTAGGATTTTTGTTTTCATTCTTTAAAATAATTTTCACCTCACCAGTTTTACTATAGAGCAGAACAGAGAGCTCCTCACTCTGTCATGCTGAAATTAAATTCCACCATATGTTCTTGACCAAGCAAAGAAAGAGGAAGTGCACTGTGTTTAAAAGTGGCAAAGAACTAGGCAGCTAGGATTATCATCTCCAAAGTTCTGTATGTGCCCTTGAACAAATGAGAATAGTTAGACAAGCCAGAAGGAAATAAATGTTATCACAATGAAGTTGTTCACCTCATTTTTCACTTTAATGTTTTCCATGTGCTTTATTAGTTTTAAATAATTCAATACACATATCCTAAATATTGGTCCACTGAATGGTAATGGCTCTATCACCTACAAAATAAGGCCACTAACTGCTCTTCTTGGCAGGCATAACGGTTTCTTAAACACTGTAATATGGTGTGCAAAACATGTGGAAATGGAATTACAACCAAAAGAATGCTTTCTAAGCCTGCTTCAGTTTGGTCAAAGGAAAATAACACGTTTAATTTTTCCTGAGCAAGATAAAAACAAAATGACGTTCTCTCTGTGTAGTCACAATCCTGACCATTTGACTGAATGTAATTTCACCAACAGAGAGCATGTAGCTGTATCGAATGGAAAACAAGCCAACTTATATCAAAATCCTGAATTCAGCATCTTCACAGCAATCACAGAGACTCTAAATAAAACTATACATCATCCAGGACCTGTAAATACAGGCAACACATCTTTATTGAGCATTTACAGTGTATACAGTCGTTTTCTGGAATATAAGAACAAAGATGCAGTCCTTAAACATAGACCCTTCTAATGTAGCTAAAGAAAGTAGATATGTACACATGCACAGACACACCCAAAAAAAAAAGAGAGAGAGAGAGAATAAGACTTTTCAAGTTATCATATGATAACTTAAGGCTAGAATGAGCAGAGCAATGTTTGAGTCCTGCACATACCCTTTGAAGGGAGAAGTATTTATAAATAGAGATACTTGTACATAAACATATAATAGGGCACTTCCTTGAAAAGATGATACATTTGCTGGATATAAAAAAGATTTAAATGGATGGTAGTGAGAGAGATTTCATGGTAGATAGAGAGACTACCTGGAGAGCTAGTCAAATGGCAGTAAATCAAAGAAAGTTTTGCTCCTGAAGGAAACAGTATTGTCCCTGAATTATCTATTTCATTTCTATACATGTGCCACTTGGGTGGTGGTAAAGAAAGTTAAAGCTCTTCTAATCTACATCTTTAAAGTCAAGATCATCCAGAAGAAAATGAAGCAAGTCTCTGTTAATAGTTTGTGGATGTTTGGGTAGAAGAAAACAAAGCAAGATGTGGGTCAAAAAACTTAGTGAGGTGAAACAAGTGGCTCTGAAAACTTCCATCTGGGGCCAGCAGGTGGCATAGTAGTTAAGGCACTGAATTGCTATCATCAACCATGGTTTGAGTCCCAGACTTGGTGACCTGAAAATCACACCAGGTGCATGCATGCCCAAAATCCTAAGAGGTGAATGGATGAGAAGGGATTGCAGTGTGGCCACCCCACTTAGGAGAGGGGATGATTTCTCACTTTCTCTCTCTCTGGCAAATACATATAACCTATAGCAAAATATCTAAAATTAATTAATTAATCAATTAATTAAATTTTAAAATACTCTAGTTGAATATAGAACAAATTTAACCCTTCCTTGGCTTACAGTTGTGAAATATGAATGACTTAAGTTACTAAAAGGCTTTTAGAATAGAATTTATTTGTATTTGTTTGTTTCAATAGCCTGGTTGAGATCACACCATGCCTAGAAGATTTTTGGAAACATATTCATGCTTTTCAAAAAACAACATTTTTCTGACATAAAGAATTCCTGGGGTCAGCAGGTGGCATAGAGATTAAAGTAGCTGAATCCCATATGGCCAACTGCATGGGTTGAGTCCCAGACCCAGCCACTTAAAAATACACTGGGCATGTGTGCATGAGTGCCCAAAAATCCTGAGAGGAGAATGGAGGAAAAGGGATTGCAGCATGGCCATCCCCCTGGTGGTGATGTCTTATTTTCCCTCTTCTTCCATCTCTGTCTGTCTGTCTCTGGCAAGCACACACACCCTACAGCAAAATTAACAAAAAAAAAGAAGATTTCTTTCAGAAAAAAACTTACTTAAGCATTGGGTTAATTTAGTCTCTTGCGCATAAATGCAAACAAGACCCAATTAGATATAAGTAAATTTTTTCTGAATTTACCATTTTGTTTGTTGGTATCCAACTTGCTTTTTTTTGAAAAGGGAGAAACAATAAATGAAAGAATGAAAATTTTAAAAAATGAATCTTAAGAAAATGTCTCAAATATCCTGCCTTTCCATTACTGCATTTTTTTAACTCTGCCTTCGAGGTGCAGTCAAGATAAGCTACTGATCTGCAGCCTATCTAATTTTATTTTTTGCATCATTCTGTTAAGTTGTCTCCCTTCCAATAATCATTATGGTGTAAGTGACACTCCAGGGGAAATCAATTCCTTTTGACTAAATACAAAAGCTCTGTCTACCTCCCTTGAATCATAATCAGCACTTTGTTTATTTTGCTGTTGTTTGAACTTGCGGACAACCACCCTCTTGTTTTCACTGAAGTTGAGTAGCTTGTCTGTTGCAGCCTCTGGGGAAGGTTTGCCAGCTTTTAGGAACTTCCCCCTTGAGTAGGGAATAATTAGAAGCACTTAGAAATCAGAAGTGCATTTTCCAGCAACTGGATAGATGTTGTTTTCTTCAAGATTGTTTAAAGGAAAGGTCTTGTAAGCCCTTACAGGGATATAGTCTTTCTTAGTCTCTCTCCACTAAGAAAGATGTGAAGCTATAGAAAACATTCAGATGTTTAAGACCTCAGAAGCAGAGATCCCCATGCCTCATTTCTACCTTAGGTCTTAGGTCTGGGAAGTGTTATGCATACCTTAGACTTCAGGAGATACTTTTGAATGAATGAAATTAATGAGTTGTAATAAATTGAAAAGATGAGTTGAATTGAATTGGATTGAACTGAATTGAGCATCTTTAGACTGACAGGGCGACTATGATGAGAACAGAGAAAGGCCAGGATGTTTCCATTCACCAGATAATCAAGGCCAGAACTTGGAATGATCAGGGAGTCCAGGTCTTCCTGGCTGTTGAAGAAACTGAAATTAATTGACTTACTCAAGGAAAGATAGCAAAGCAGGAGCAAAACTGAGACTCCAGAAATAAGAACAAATTACTGAGCTCACATGTGTTGAGTATGTACTGTGTCAGGCAAAGCTCTGAACTTCACTGCATCATCTCATTTATTCCTTCTAGGAACCCCTCAGGGCAAGCCCCTCCATCAGCCTCATTCTCAGATACAACAACAATGGTGTGAACTGATAAAGTAATTAACCAAAGTGACATAGCCAGGATTTGAACCCAGGAAGTAAGGCCTCTAGATATTTTTTTAAATCATTCTGACATTATAGGCAGTTGAGGAAGAGTTTATAGCATAGCTTAAATAAAAACTTAAAACAAATGAAAATAAAAAAAAACAATAAATGGAGAAACAGAAGAAGGATTTTTTTCCTTATTTTGAGAGTTCGAAATTATAAATGCTTAAATCTTCTGAACTTAAACATTTTTAAACATTCAGGTTTAAAAAACAAATTGCCAAAGGAAATTATACACTCACCAGAGAGAAAGAAAAAAAAGCACCTCCTGTGGGGAATGGCCACACTATAATTCCTTCTCCCGATTTCTCCTTTTCAGGAGAAAAGACATGTGCCCATGTCTCTCAAGCTGCTGGGTACCACTGTAGTCAGCCCTGTGGGACATAGCCACCTTAATCACCATGCCACAGGCTGCCAACTATCCAGATTTTACAGTTTAGTTTTTCAAGGTTTGATCTCAGTGGGGTCAGACTATATAGTACAGAGTCTTAGAGGGTGTGTTAGGGTTCTAATTTCTGGTAATATAATAAAGTAAATACTTTTTTTAAATGTCCTCTTATATTTATATCTATTTATCCTTTCATTTCAAAAAACACTGCCATACATAATTTGAAAATGTTGATTAGCATTGAGATTCAGAGGCCCTAATCAGTAGTGGATACTACACTATGTACTCACCTCCAGAGTGACTAGCATCCTGTTATGGGGTTATTTCTCTGCCTTGTGCACCAAAGACTTGTCTGTCTCTGTATTTTCTGCTCTCATCACTGAAGACTGATTGAGTGCCCACTTAGTCCAGCATGTAGAGGAGTTCTAATCATCCTACCAGAATAAAAATTACACTAGAGATTCTAATTATTGACTATTCATCTGAAAGTCTGATGTATTTAGAGTCCTGATTCATCAAAGACATTTCACACACTTTGGTATGTTACTAAGCAGTTCAAAGTGACTAGGAGTCACTTAGGAATTAGGTTATCTGGCCTGGGTGTGGGGCCAGGGAGGTGAGTGATGGCTCAGAATCTCCGGGTGTTAGTAATGGATGATGTGAAGCAGGAGGAAGAGTCCAGCTGCAAGGATAATGTCCTCCTCTGGCAGAGGCAATCTAATGGAAGGCAGTGTCACAACTGGGTTGTATGTTGGGCAGATTGGCAGGGAAAGGAAGAGTGAAAACAAAACTACAGTTTGAGACAAAAGTTTGAGGTTAGTTTGAAACAGATGACCAGAAAAAAAAATCAAAAGAATAAATAATTTGAATGATTCATATTTTAACCACCATCTGGGATGACAAGAATGTGAAATTAAGATTGTGAAAAAAGTATTAATAGAATTGATGTTAATTTGTCTGGTCTGTAGTTTCCAGAATCTGTTCTCCAGTTTTCTGAAAAATTGGACCATCATATGTCACTCTCCAGTCTTCTGATATTATTCCTATTTCCTATTCTTTATAATTCTTCATGGGTGAAGGAGTTTCCTATGCACTTATCCAAGTTTTCCCAGAGGTTCAAGAAGACATTCATCTGTGTCTAGAAGTAGATACCCATTTAAAGCAGCTAGCTATTCCCTATATTGAGCCACATTTCTAACACGAAAAAAAGAAAGACAATTCAACAATTTCCAGAACAATTCACCTTAAACAAAGGTAGAAGTAAAATAGAAGACAGGTACTTCAGTGTTCTTTTGTCATTTTTGAGAGTTAAGTTACAGCAGACTGATCATCCCCTGTTACTCTTTTTGACATGAATATAGATAAAAAGTGTTCTTCATAGGCCTTATTTTTTCCTAAAGCCCAGTTCACTCTAGGTTTTAGTTTCTTGCTACTCTATTGTCTTTACCATGATATTGTATTTCTTTCTTTTGTGAGTAATATAACTCTCTTGGATAGTATAATATCTTTCAACCTGTTTTTCAGCATTGCTCCATTTGTTCGTATGTGTGTCTCTATTGTCCATTAAAAATGCTTATAATTTTATCCTTCATACTTTAAGAAAATCTCCCAGTCATCTGCTCATATATTCAACAAATGTCTATTGAGCATGCCCTAAGGTAGTCACTGTGAAACACAGAAAGGCTGTCTAGACACAGGTCTGTTCAGGAACAAGTTATGCATAAGTCAAAAATGCCACAAGAGATGGATATGTTTTATGAGAATTCGGAGGTGGCAGTGTAGAGAGTGACAGGATAGATTGGTGAAGGAAGTCTTAAGGGTGTGAATGTCAAAAGATCTGTGTCTTAAATAATTTAAATTATGGAAGATGAAGAGATATTTGTGTGTGAGTGTGTGTGTGTGTGTGTGTGTGTGTATGTATGTGTTGTGCTGGTGGTGGATACTGAGAGAGAAGCAAGGTACTGAGGAGGAAAAAAAATTACCAAGTATTACTTTGTAATGAACACAGCAAATGTAAATATATATACTTGTCCGGCCAATTACTATGCCTTCTTTTTTTCTCTGGCAAATTCAGGAATCAGAGATATTGGACGATGCCTCATTGTGGAGGCATCTCTGAAATCCTCAAATTCTACCTTCTGAAAGGTGTTTCTTAGGGCAAGGAGGCCAAGAAGCTTAGTGGAGCAAGCTCAAGACCAGAAGTAAGAAGCCCTAGGCTGTGTTTTCAGTACCAACTATAACTCATTATTTACCTTGGAAAAACATCTACCATCTCTGAGCGTCAGTTTATTTCTTCATAAAGTGACATAACTGAGTGAAATGAGCTCCAAAGTCTCTTCCATTCCCACTGAACAGAAGGAAAACTTGAGCCCAGGGAATGAACTATGACTAAGGTCATTCTCCATTTAATATTAGACCTAGTTTTATGTGTGTGTGTATGTATGTGTTGTGCTGGTGGTGGATACTGAGAGAGAAGCAAGGTACTGAGGAGGAAAAAAAATTACCAAGTATTACTTTGTAATGAACACAGCAAATGTAAATATATATACTTGTCCGGCCAATTACTATGCCTTCTTTTTTTCTCTGGCAAATTCAGGAATCAGAGATATTGGACGATGCCTCATTGTGGAGGCATCTCTGAAATCCTCAAATTCTACCTTCTGAAAGGTGTTTCTTAGGGCAAGGAGGCCAAGAAGCTTAGTGGAGCAAGCTCAAGACCAGAAGTAAGAAGCCCTAGGCTGTGTTTTCAGTACCAACTATAACTCATTATTTACCTTGGAAAAACATCTACCATCTCTGAGCGTCAGTTTATTTCTTCATAAAGTGACATAACTGAGTGAAATGAGCTCCAAAGTCTCTTCCATTCCCACTGAACAGAAGGAAAACTTGAGCCCAGGGAATGAACTATGACTAAGGTCATTCTCCATTTAATATTAGACCTAGTTTTATGACCAGTTCACTGTCCTTCTCAGCTTACTATTACCAGCGACCCTTTATAACTTTGTCATTGTGATTCTAGAAATCCCACATGGGTAGTGAAAATCTTGCTTCTCTTGCCAGCCTCTTTCTTCTGACTTGTTATGATTAAGTGGCAGCAGGAAAAAGCTAAAAGACCCAGTGTCTTTTTATTGACATTTTTCCCTCCGGACCCTGCCCAGAGGAAAAAGGGCAGAGGTTAAGTGATCTCATCAGCTATCCACAGTTTCCTAGTCGTCAGGTCTGTTAGCAACTGACATTTCATCTGCACCATAGCTAGTGGCAATACTGGAGAGTGAAGACCCCTTCAAATATAAGTGCATGATAGTTCTTGGCTTTCCTTACCTAGGCCCAGTATTTAAAACCAACAGTCTGGCAAATGTGAGGCAAAAATGACCTTAATATTTCTTAGGCAGTTGACTGTCATTTCCAAGGAAAGAGGAAAGCAAAGATTAGTAATCATCAATTCACTCATTCAACACATTCAACAAATACTGATTGATTGCCTACTCTGTGCCAGACACTGCTCTATATAATACAGATAGAACAAGAACAAAATAGACTGTAGGAAAAATGATAAGATCTCTGACCTTATATTCAATAGCAGATGACTGGTAATAAACTCAAAAAATACGTAAGATATATAATATCTAGATGGTGATGTAGGCTACTGAAAATAAATAAATAAAACATCATAGGGAGTAGGGAGGGCTACAAGCGGTAGACCTGGTAAATACACTAACCTGGAACTACAATCAGAGAAACAATCAACTGAGTAAAGACCTAAAGACCTAAAGCTGGTGAAGGACAGACCTTGTATACATCTGAGGGAAGGATGTTCCCTGATGATAACTGCTCATGTTACCATCAACATCCTGTACTCTTCTATGCTTTGCTTAACCTTTAGCACACTCCCAGTGCTTCTAATGTTGCCCCTCTCTCCCTCTCTGGGTAGCAACTCTGGATGGTCTCTGATATCCAAACCTACTTGGAGGGTGTGCTTTGCTTTACAAGTGTTACTTTATTTTTAATTGATATATAATAATTGTATATATTTATGACATATACTATGATATTTCAATACATGTATATATTATGCAATTATGAAATCAGTTATAACATATCCATCACCTCAAATATTTATCATTTCTTTGTGGTATAAACATCTATATTCCTGTCTTTGGGTATTTTGAAATATATAATACATGATTCCTTTTAAAACAGAGTTCTCAGACATGATATGGGAAGATAAACTCTGTGTGACTCAAGTACATAAGTCACAGAAATTCTTTATGCCCTGAGTGTTACTTACCTCAAAGCAGACTATAGAGAAAAGGAAGGAAGGAAGGATGGAAGGAGGAAAGAAGAGAAGAAGGGAGAGTGATAAGTGAGGATAGAAGTGGACTACAGTTCACGGAGCAGAGGATCATTGGGATTAATAAATCGCCAACACCCTTCATTTTATAAATGTAGAAGTTGGGATTCAAAGCATGGAGGTGACCTTCCAAAAGACGTAGAGCCAGGAGTTAGCAAGACCAAAAATGGAGGTTAAGATTTTAGACCTTAAGTATTAACAGAAGTGAACCTTCTTCACCAGAAGTGACTTCAAAAGTGAGGCAGAGTATTGGACATTCAAAATAATAGACAACTGAATGCCATGGCCTACCTGGAAGAAGGAGTGACAAGTCATGTTTTTAGAGTATTCTCTTGAAGACAAGTATCCAGGACAAGTCAGAAACGGAGAGACTGGGGAACCAGCAGTTAGCATAATGGCTATGTCACTGGACTCCCATGTAGTCGACCATGGTTCGAGTCCTGGACCCAGTAGGTGAAACTCACGCCGGGCATATGTGCATGCATGCCCAAGATCTTGAGAGAATGGAGGAGAATAGATTACGGCATGGCCATCCCCCTTGGGGGGTGATTTCTCACTTTCTGTCTCTCTGTCTCTCTCTGTCTTTCTGGCAAATGCACACACCCTATAGCAAAAATCTCTCCCAAAAAAAAGAAAAAAGAAAAGAAAAGGAGAGACTGGTGAAATGGAGACAGTAGAGGCCATAACAGTTATCAGTCGCCAGGTAAATGAGACTCTTGACCATAATAAAACTAGGAATGAAGAAGAAAAGGTGGATCCAACATACATTTCCAAGAAGGAAGTAATAAGACTTTGGGTAATGAGGGTTAAGAGCAAAAGACAAATCAAAGAAGACCCCAGTGGTTATAACCCTGGAAGCTGACTCTCTATTTCACAAGATTTTTATAACCCTGTGGATCATTCCTAGAAACAGCTAAAGCCATGTCCTAATAATGGCTTAGGAGGATGACGGTTCTGTCAGAAAAATCAGTAAGGCACCAGCCCGTGCTCATGTGGGTCCGTCAGTCTGTTTTCAGCTCTTTCTTTCCATCTTGAAGGTACAAAGAAAAATGCTCAGAGCATGCTTTAGGCAAAGCATGTTTCATCCCAAAGCTGAGAAAGAAAAAACTTCACCTCTCATGCCATCAATGCCAGGATTTTGAAAGCACTAAAAAGTGGATAAAAGAAAATCAGCTACAGAAGGGCTCTGATTCTTTAGTTATGAACAATTTGCAGTGGCATGCATGTCATCTGACTGAGCAAGCATCAGGGAGGGGAAATACAAAAGAGGATTTGATTGAAGTGCTTTGGATGACAATTTTCTCAAACAAATAAATAAATAACTGGAAAAACATCATGTTCAAGAGAAAAGGTGTTTATTTTTGTCCCGAAGACACAAATCATGAGAGGATGAGACAGAGAAGAGGTATTACTTTATGGATTTTTTTTTTTTTAAGAAAAAAACTTTGCAATTAAAAATGAAAGATGGGGACTTTGATGTGGTAGTCACCAGCCTTCCTATGACAGTCTCTGAAGTTGGAGTTAAAGTTGCTCTGCATATAGTTCTTCTCTGGGCTGCTTTTTTTTTTTTTCATTTGAACCAAGGCATCCACAATAACAACTTACAGAGAAAAAAAGTTATATAGTTACAAAGATATCTGCCACTGATACACAGAGCCTTGGTGTGTGGAATTCTCCAGAGAAACCTGGAAAGTAGTAGATACCCAGTAAATGATCATCTTCCTTCCTGTTCTCAACTACACAGGTACACAGAACCGGGGGATTGTAAAGACAACTATACAGGATAAATTTCTGTACTTAAAATTCTTTTAATTCATAACTGCAGCTAACATCTACAGAGTACTTTACAGTTTACAGAACACTTTGGCATTATCTCATTTGGTTTCCACAATGCATAAGACAGAGATTTTTATTCTGCACTGATGAGAACACTGATGGTCAAAGAGGTTAACTGATTTATCCAAAGAAATACACTATGTAAATGATGGAACCAGTTCGAAGCTAAGGATGTTGTGAAAACCAGAGCTAAGTCACAGAAATCCCCACAGTGCCTGGCACACAGAAGCTGCTCAATAAAGAGTTGCACCTTACTCCCTAACACACAAGAACGTTGCCAACCACATATTATCCAAACTATTTGTCAAATACTTGACCAGTTCTTTCTTTAAAGAATGATCACACTAAGTAGAATGATTCAGTTCATTATCATTCATTGTCTGGAAGTCTCAAAGGACTTCTAATTCCTGATCATTCAATACACCATGCCATAAAAATTAAATTCGCCAGTGCCCTGCTAGTACACTGAAATGCATCTCATTCTCATATCCTAATACCTAATTAGCTTGCACTGGTGTAATGCTGGTTTTAGAACTTAAACAATGGTGGAACCAGAAGTCAGCGTAATGGCTATGTCGCTGGACTCCCATGTAGTCGACCGCGGTTCACGTCCCGGACCCGGTGGCTTAAAACTCACGCCGGGCACGTGTGCGTGTGTGCCCAAGATCCTGAGAGGAGAATGGAGGAGAAGGGATTGTGGTGTGACCATCCCCCCTGGGGGGTGATTTCTCGCTTTCTGTCTCTCTGTCTCTCTCTGTCTGTCTGGTGAGCGCACGCGCCCTATAGCAAAAACCTCTCCAAAAAAGAAAAGAAGAACTTAAACGATGGAAGCAGAAGAGAAAGAAAACAAGATGTATTCAGCATCTACCATAGGTCAGCAACTGTGATAATTCCTTTTAAAACTACCCTAGGAGGCAGCTGGCATTGCAGTCTGTGCAGAACAGAGTAAGGCTCAGAGTGGTTGTGTAATGGTCCAAGGTATAATTGCGTCACCAAGCCAGGATTTGGCCCCTGAGACTATCTGGCTCCAAGTGAGTCCTACTTCAACTATAGTGCAGTACTCATTAAAAAAAAAAAAAAATTGTAAAGGGTTGTTTTCTTTTTTAATGTCAGAGAGTGCATGCATATGCACTAGAGAGAGAAGCAGACAGAAACAAAGAGAAAGCACTCCCTCCCCTGCCCCCAGTGGGGTCTGGTCACACCATAATCCTTTTTCTTCCAGTTCTCCATTCCATCAGGATCCTGGGCATGAATATGAAAACCATACCGCGGTTCACGTCCCGGACCCGGTGGCTTAAAACTCACGCCGGGCACGTGTGCGTGTGTGCCCAAGATCCTGAGAGGAGAATGGAGGAGAAGGGATTGTGGTGTGACCATCCCCCCTGGGGGGTGATTTCTCGCTTTCTGTCTCTCTGTCTCTCTCTGTCTGTCTGGTGAGCGCACGCGCCCTATAGCAAAAACCTCTCCAAAAAAGAAAAGAAGAACTTAAACGATGGAAGCAGAAGAGAAAGAAAACAAGATGTATTCAGCATCTACCATAGGTCAGCAACTGTGATAATTCCTTTTAAAACTACCCTAGGAGGCAGCTGGCATTGCAGTCTGTGCAGAACAGAGTAAGGCTCAGAGTGGTTGTGTAATGGTCCAAGGTATAATTGCGTCACCAAGCCAGGATTTGGCCCCTGAGACTATCTGGCTCCAAGTGAGTCCTACTTCAACTATAGTGCAGTACTCATTAAAAAAAAAAAAAAATTGTAAAGGGTTGTTTTCTTTTTTAATGTCAGAGAGTGCATGCATATGCACTAGAGAGAGAAGCAGACAGAAACAAAGAGAAAGCACTCCCTCCCCTGCCCCCAGTGGGGTCTGGTCACACCATAATCCTTTTTCTTCCAGTTCTCCATTCCATCAGGATCCTGGGCATGAATATGAAAACCATGTTTTTCAAGCCTCAGGGGCTGGGACTCAAATCCTGGTTGGTCATGTGGGACTCAGTTTCCTCTGTGTAATATTTAACTGTGGCTTTATGGGACCAACCCATATGGAGATTACTAGACTGATAGGGAGAGCAACTTACCCCTGCCAATTCTAGTTCTTTCAAGGACTTAATATTCTATCACTGCTTTCATACAATTTAAAGTGCTAGATTCTCCTCTGACTTATATTAAAGCATTAGCTAAACACAAAAAGCCATCCAATCCCATGATAGAAACCAGAATTCATCAGTGTCAGCCACAGGGAAATGTAGCACAATTCTCTCAAATTTTGATTTGTACTACATTTCACTACTGTTCTAAATTGGGAGACAATGCACTTTAGAGCACAAGACCATAACCACTTCCTTTCTCATGAAAGACCCAGTGTTGAGCCTCACTGTGTGCATGCCACTGCCGCTTGCTGAGATCACAGTCTCTCAGTTAATCCTCCCAGCGACCCCACAAGGTAGAGACTAGTATTAGCCCCAATCTGCAAAAAGGCAAACTTAGGCTCAAGGAGGTTGTGCAATGTGCCAGCTCATGTCGCTCTAAGTGTGAAACAGGATACACACCCTGAGTCTGGGTGACTTGGATTTTTTTTTTAATTCAATCCACTTGTTTTATGTTGAAAATTGTCTTTTAAATGTTTTATTTTTTGAGAGATTTTTGCTATAGGGCATGAGTGCTCACCAGAAAGACAAAGAGAAACAGAGAGATAGAAAGTGAGAAATCATCCCCCAGGGGGGATGGCCACACTGCAGTCCCTTCTCCTCCATTCTCCTTTCGGGATCTTGGGCATGCACGCACACATGCCCGGCGTGAGTTTAAGCCACCAGGTCCAAGATTCGAACCGTGGTCGGCTACATGGGAGTTCAATGACATAGCCATTACGCTAACTGCTGGTCCCTCTTTTAAAATTTTAACTGCAAAGGGAGCATGTCCAAGGGCGATGTGTATTACTTGGGATTTCAGTAGCAAACTATTATGAATGTTTATATAATATTTATACAAGAATTCTGTAAGATAATTCAGTACTAACAGCTTGGGTCAAAAACAAGAGAGTGACATAAAATGTGCCACTGCAAAAACATGAAACAAAATTATGCAAATGTGAAGTACATTGAATTAATAGATTTGAAAGGGCATGAGTGCTCACCAGAAAGACAAAGAGAAACAGAGAGATAGAAAGTGAGAAATCATCCCCCAGGGGGGATGGCCACACTGCAGTCCCTTCTCCTCCATTCTCCTTTCGGGATCTTGGGCATGCACGCACACATGCCCGGCGTGAGTTTAAGCCACCAGGTCCAAGATTCGAACCGTGGTCGGCTACATGGGAGTTCAATGACATAGCCATTACGCTAACTGCTGGTCCCTCTTTTAAAATTTTAACTGCAAAGGGAGCATGTCCAAGGGCGATGTGTATTACTTGGGATTTCAGTAGCAAACTATTATGAATGTTTATATAATATTTATACAAGAATTCTGTAAGATAATTCAGTACTAACAGCTTGGGTCAAAAACAAGAGAGTGACATAAAATGTGCCACTGCAAAAACATGAAACAAAATTATGCAAATGTGAAGTACATTGAATTAATAGATTTGAAAGTAAATTTAAGCTAATATTTTAGGTTTCCAGCATGGAAGTTTCTAGAAAAGAGAAGATGTTTGGGATGACCAAAGCAAAAGAAAACAGAAAATGAAAATGGTTATCTCAATGTTTGACCAAACTATGTATCATTTGCTTTGAAACACTACTGACCAATATACATAACCTAATTTTTGTCATATCCCACCAGCAGAGTAGCAATAAAGTAACTGTGAAATAACAACACATTATAAAGTCTGGCTTCTTGCCCTCCTCCCTCCCTTCCCAGTACTATCAGCCTGCACTTCACCCAACAGTCTCTAAGTTACACTGGAAATTCCTGGGGATGATCACATGTGTCCAGATCAGTCTTCCGCTATCACTGATGTCCAATACCCATGAAGTCACTTCACATGACATCTCTCCAGTCCCATTACTGTCCCTTGAGAGCTGTGGGGAGCAGCAGCCACTGTCTCTCAAGGAGCAACTAGTGCTGCACCCTCTTTGGGACTGAGTTTACTAGTTAGACGAGGAGGGGAGAAAGCATTCTGCCGCCTGCCCACCACCACCACCCCCAGCTTGATAGCATTGAGCCAGCCGTTTGCAGAGACTTCCAGACCTGGCTGCGTCCCTGAAACCTCCTCTTTCCTCTGCCTCTTCCTTCCCCTTGTCTTCATGGAAACAGCTCCCTCAACTTCTGCCTGGGGCCTCTCTCTGCAGGTTGCTCAGATACAAACCCAGAGTGGATAGGGTCCTGCCTAGTTTCTTTTCTTTGTGGACTTTGCTTCCAGTCACCCCACAGACAAATCATGTTCCTAAGGGTATTCTCTCTCCACCCAACAAGTCAACATTTTCAGAGATGCCCCAGGGCTATTGGTCACACCTACTCATCATTCAGGCACCTGTAAGTCTCTAAGTGTGACAGCTGGTTCTTAGGCCAGTGTTCAGCAATATACAAAGTGGTGGTGCTATTCTGTAGTTCCCTAAAATAAGCCCATTACTCTCCTTTGGGCTGGTTTTTCTCCCTCTTTTCTATAATGGATGAACATCACTGTGAGCAAAATAGAGCCCATGGAGGAACATAACAATGTTAACACGAGATCAAGTGAAAAAGTTGAGATGAAATGATTCATTTTCAGGAATGGTCAAGGAAAATAAATAGTGAAGGTGGAGGTAGGGGCACTTATGGTGAGAAATCTGGAAAACTAAGAGCCAGGAGTGAGAAAGTTCGAATACTTCTCCTCGGTGCTGTCTTCAGTCTAACTCATCTGTACATATTCACCGGACCCGTGGTATCTCTGAATTGTTTTCTTCCCCTTCAACTTCATTGCTTGATGCTTCCAAAGGGACAATTTATCTGGGACAAAACTCCACTCTAGAATTTTTACTGGTCCTCACCATAAACAAGAGGATCTGCCTGTCTTTTTTTTTTTAAGTTGAAAAAGGTTAAGTGATTATCCAATTATGAGCTCACTCTTTTTCTTTTGCTCCCACCTTGTCAGTTAACTATTATTACCCAGATACTCAGTAGATCAAAGAACAGGAGTTAGCTGGCATGTCCTACTCACTAAGGAGGTGCCTCTAATGTCAGCAATGACACACCAGAGATACAAGGTGTGTGTGCTGGGTGGAGGAGAGGAAGTGAAGAGTTTGTTTTGATTTGGAAAGAGCATCCTGGAAGCCTGATAGGAGGAATATTAAACACGAAAGCTGTAGTTACCCTCAATGATTTTTTTTTTCCTAAGAAATCTGAAACACGAGCAGATCTCACCTTTGAACTTTTTTTCTTAGCCTGCTTTTGGACTGGCAACCACCAAACTATACTCAGGCCAGTAGCAACCCTAGCTAACATTGACTGGGCACTCACAGAGTGCCGGGGCTGTGTTTCACACAGTGATAGGTCAGAAAGGCTAAGTACCCTCCCCACCCATCCCAAGTTCTTTTTCCTCATGTGTCTCTTTCTCTTAGAGCTGGCTAGACTGAAAAAGTTTCACCCTTATCAAAATCTCAAGCAGAAATAAAATTGGGCAGAAGTGACTGATTTCTTCTTTACTTTTTGCCTCTAATTGAGCCAACAAAGATATTGGGGAAGAAGGCCAGATTCTTGAAGTACCTTGCTCTAAGAAGGTATTATAGCAACATGTGGCTGTATAATAAGCTATTGCTGACAGAATTGGAGATTATAAAAAAATTGTAGCTGCCTTTTTAATCTATATTTATCAAGTATTTATGTGTTGCATGTTGTGTTGAGAACTTTACATGCATTTACATTATCTCATTGAATCTTCAAAATAGCCTTACTAGGACACACTGTTTTTATCTCACTTTTCAGAGTGGAATACTGAGGCTAAAGGACACATAGCTTGTAAATTCTATAGCAAAGACTGAGGCCCTAAATCCATCTGTGTCTTCCATCTCAGCATCTTCCCTCTGGGTAACTGCAGTGTCGGAGCCCTTGAGATTTTCATCTGCTGCTCTCTCCTCTCTCCCACCCACCTAGCTTAGAACTTTTCAAGATTCCATATTTTCTTCCAAGACTGAGTGCACATTTCCCAACATGGCTTAATGAGAGCCTTCCTGACCTGACTCCCGTTCACAGAGCAGACTCAGTTCTCACCGCCCCCTCAGCCCTCTACACTACTCATAATGACTTTTCTACAATTACTGGAAAATGCCAAGATTCCTCTTATTTGCAGGTTTTGGTTCGAGACATTTCCCTTACCAAAAATAGTCTCCTCCCTCCCTTCTCTGCCCTTTGACCTGTTTAATTCTAGCATGATGCACCTGCAGGAGTCGGCACAGATTCAGCTCCCCTTGGAAGTCTTTGAGAGCCCACCAGGCTCAGTGAGTCGGGTTGTCCTTTTTCTGGGCTTTTATAGCCAGACCTTCACCTGTGTTAGTGCACATAAAAGACCAGCTTGTAGTTTTCTCTGTTAGCCTTAGATTAAGATCCTTTAGAAGAGTGATTGTGTCATACTCATTGTTTTAGCCCAGCACTTAGCAGCCTGCCTGGCATCAACCAGGCCCTCTGAAAATCAACCTTGAAGAAACCTTGATACGAAGTCTGATTCTTATTCCAGATGCAACAAGGCCAGTAGATCTGGGGACACAATTTATTTGCCCTTTCCATGATACAACACAGCACATGATTTAAGCATACTGTGTTTCTAACACCATGTGGCCCTAGGTTCAAATCCCAGCCCCATCACTAAAAATTCCCTAAAATGAGCCACCTCTGAGAGAAGCTTTGCTCTGTCATTCTCTCATCTCCTCAGCAACTGCCCGTGTTGGTTTTTTCCCTGGCACTCAACCCAAATTACAATTATCACTCCACTAGATTGCACAGTCCATAAAAATCAGTAGCATGCTGGTCGGCCCTGTTCTTCACAGTGTATGCTACATAGGACTTCAATAAGTATGTGTGGAGTGACTTTAAACTTTGGCTTCAGATAATAATAAGTATCACAGGGGTTTGTTGTGTCTTATATGCATAAAATGCTGGGTTCAAAGTTAGCGTTCAAAACATACATAGACATGTTAAGGAGATGTGTCCAGCTGCAATGACCTCTGCTCTCGTCCCTCCAAATGGTCTAGCTGGACCCTGTGAACAGGCATGTAGTGGCCAAGTCCTTCTCTCTGACCTTCTTACTGTAAACCAGTTATTCTCCCCATACTGCTCTGGGGTTCGAGGGAGCCAGCTGTTTTCCATGCATATCTGATGCCCAAAACTGGGCTTACACTGATTCATTCTCTAAGGGCAGAAATGTGACCAAACTTCTCAACTAAATGACACAAGTCAAATTCCAGCTCTCTGGGGGTTTTGTTGGCATTAGCCAATGATGCTTTTACTGTGTCTCTTCCTACCTTTTCAAGGATTCTTAATCCCTCATGTCACATTGATTTTACTGCTATCGTAGATTTGTACAGTTGTGGTTAACAGTATTTTTATTTTTTTTTCCTTATTGCCATTTTATTAAATTGACAGGCAATGACTGTACCTATTTATTGGATATACTATGCTATTTTGATACGTGTATAACAATATATAGTGATCAGATCAGGGTAATTAGCATCTCAAATACTTATCATTTCGGGAGGTTGGGAACATTCAAATTCTTCTCTTCTAGCTTTTGAAAGCTACACTACAGTGTTGTTCCATATAGTTGCCCTGCAGTGTTGCTGCACGCTACAATAATCCTCATATCTAGCTGTAATTTTGTATCTGTTAACCAAACTCTCCCACCCTTCCGCCATTGTCTACCCTTCCCAGCTTTTAGTAAACATTTTTCTGCTTTCTATTTCTATGAAATCAGCTTTTTAGCTTCCATGTATGAATTAGAACATGTGGCATTTCTTTTGCTGGGACTGTAAGCCTCATATTCTTTTAACATTCCTGACCCTCAACAATTTCTGTTTTTATTGAATTCTCGGTGCCTCAGTTTCTAAGGTAAGAAACCATCACAACTTATAACTCCTTCAACAACATAAAAGTGTTGTGGGTGTTGCTGCTGTCTTTATTCCATGTTCCAAGGTGTGTTCATATGCAATATCTCTTTGACTACCATAGTAGCCTTATGAAGAGGCTCACTCTCCTTACACTACAGTGTTGTTCCATATAGTTGCCCTGCAGTGTTGCTGCACGCTACAATAATCCTCATATCTAGCTGTAATTTTGTATCTGTTAACCAAACTCTCCCACCCTTCCGCCATTGTCTACCCTTCCCAGCTTTTAGTAAACATTTTTCTGCTTTCTATTTCTATGAAATCAGCTTTTTAGCTTCCATGTATGAATTAGAACATGTGGCATTTCTTTTGCTGGGACTGTAAGCCTCATATTCTTTTAACATTCCTGACCCTCAACAATTTCTGTTTTTATTGAATTCTCGGTGCCTCAGTTTCTAAGGTAAGAAACCATCACAACTTATAACTCCTTCAACAACATAAAAGTGTTGTGGGTGTTGCTGCTGTCTTTATTCCATGTTCCAAGGTGTGTTCATATGCAATATCTCTTTGACTACCATAGTAGCCTTATGAAGAGGCTCACTCTCCTTTTAACTTATGTAGTTGTCTACAACTCACTTATCCAAGGTCACATAGCTGCTAATCATTAGAGCCAAAGTTCAAATACTGAACTGCAGGATGGCGTACAAACCTACTCATTTGCTCTTTTTGTTCTCTGAAACACCTCCCTAGACAAGACTATAGTTTATGAATAAAGGAAAATACAGCAGGCTGGTTCAGACTTAATTACATTAAGGCAATGCATTAGGATAATATTGTCTTAGTCTAGAATGAATGTGAGTCTACAGACACCCTCCCACCAAGGAAGCAGAGTGGATTGTTCTCCAGTCGCCAGGTTCAGCATTGAGATAATGCCGGGTCTGCGGTATGAAACTAAGTAAGGCTTTCGTAAGTGCAGGTGGCTGTACTGGCCATGCACTGATGCTAGGCTCCTAAGTCACTCACTGACACAGTGGTTGCCATGTCATCCTCTGGTAACCAAAGCGGTAAGTAAGGAAATAGATTTACTGGTGAGTGAGTAAGTCTGTAGTGAGTGAGGCTTGAGAGCATAACCACACTGCCAGATGGAAGAGCACCGTGCTTTTCTGGTGTGACCTGGTAGCAGAGCTCCTGATTACCAGCCACCACTCTAAGCCATTATCAGTACACCTTCTCCATGGGCTTATAAGGCTCACTTGAGACAACCCTGAGATCACTTGAGGATGGAAGATGACAGAAGATAATGGGTATGAAAACATTTTCTCACTTGGCATGTCATAGAGGGAGGGGCAGAGTTTACTGCCAATATGCCTGGCGTCGATTAGGGCCTATCTACCTGGGTTTCACGGTCTCGCGCAAGTGTCCTGAGGACTTTTTCTCTGCAGTTTTGGTTTAGAAACCACCTTCCACAAAATGTCATTGTCAAAGTAAAAACCAGAAGCTGTCTCCAATGAGACCATTCAAATCAGTTAATACTAGTTGTTTGGGGAGCCAGGGTGCGGGGGAACAAACAGGTGAATGAAATCATGTTTCACAGATTAAAGTTAAAGGCAAAATGCGTTTGGGCAAAAGGAAATGGACAAACAAAAAGGCTTGAATGATTTTCTATTTAAATCTTGTCTCCTAACCTGCTGAGCTAACATCAGCTCTCTCCTTGTCTGTGTAAATCCACAGCTTCCCAGAACATAAGGTATGGATGTTGCAGGATGAACCATTTTCATAAATAATCATCTTTTTAAATTCCAGCACCGAGGAGACAAGAACTCACAGGAGCTCAGAATTTTGCATTTTTAGGGCTCAGCCTCTCACCCCTGGTACCTACGATTTGCACAGAACCACATAAGGCCATCTGCACAGAGATTTCCAACCTGTGTTTTGCCAGCAGGATAAGCAATGTATTTAAATGGCTTAGCCCTGTCTGGCAGAAACGGCGCTGGGAGCTTTGAACCTCACACGTCTGGAGGCATTGGCAGCTGCTCAAGGTCACCTGTAGTTAGGGCTGGTATTGAAGGGCACCCTTCCCACAGGGTCCTTTGCTTCATTGTTTATCACTCCTGGAGCTTTACCCTGGCTCCCATCCTTCCTGCTATTCAAACATAATCTACTAACTGGTCCTTTTCCTTTCCCTTTCACATTCCTGGTTTGTTTTGTTTGTTTGTTTTTGCTTTGTTTTTATGTTTTGTTCTGTTTTGTTTTTTCTTTTCCCTCTAATTCCTCATATCTAGCTGTAATTTTGTATCTGTTAACCAAACTCTCCCACGCTTTCCCCATCGTCTACCCTTCCAATAGGGCATTGGAGACTTGTCTCAGGACAAGTTTTGAGGACTGAATCCCTAGTGGCCCATTTTGCATTAATGCACCTTCCAAATATGCAGCATGATCAGATCATCAAAATACCTTGGTGTAAATTAAAAACGTAAAGCATTGTTCACAACAACAAAGAATCAAGGACTTACCATCTCCTTAAGTATTGGAAAGTTTTTCCTCCCAAAATAAAAATAAAACGGGAGTCAATATTTGGCTGTGGTAGTTCAAGGATCCTCCCATCCAATGTTCTCTTCAATACGCTTGACAAATGATCTGCTACTTCTGCTTGAAGAGTCTAAGGACAGGAGTTCTCTGCCTGTCAATGCATTTTTATATGTTTAGTGTTTTCTTTTAAAATTTTAAAAATAGTTATAAATATGCTGAAAGTATTATAAAATCCCAGTGTATCTAAGACCCAACTTTAATAAATGGTCAATCTTGTTTCATCTGTGCCCACCCCTTCCTTCAAAATCTCCTCTACTGTGTTATTTTAAAGCATGTCACAGACATGACTCTTTGATCCATAAATATTTTTGTGTGTATGCTATTAGGAAGGAAAGTGACATTTCCCTTACCCAACTTCATTGTCTTGTTATAATACATATAAGTGGTCATCAAAAACTTCATGGACAATGTATTTTTTGAAAACTACACATGGGTTTCAATATTTTTTGGTGACAAAATGAACTTATATTAATTCTACTTTTGAAACTACAAGAATTCTTTTTAATATTTTTCTTTCATGAAATAAATAAAGAGAGACAGAGAGAGACAGGCATCCCCAACAGGGTCTCCATGCCAAAACCCACAACCAGTCACAGCTAGTTGGGACCAGATCATGGGCACACATGTGCCCAGTATTCAGGGAGGTCCTGGAATGCATCCCTTCCATGTAGGTCCAGCTGTGGCCTCATGACCTTTGTAAATTACCTTCAAATACGTTATCCTGAAGCACCTTTGAGCCTATCTAGTTGTAGGTCTCTGGACATAACATAATCATTAGAAAAGAATTTTCTCTTTCTTAACTGGGGACTTCAATTAGAAAAAAATGTCACACACATAACCAAAGCATGGATCTCATTTTCTACAAGTGACATCATGAAGTGGAAAGAATATGTAGGAGATTCTATCTGCTGCCCTGTCTCTTGGAAACTGTGCTACCTTGAGTAAATTAATTTCTCTTTCCTCCGTTTCCTCTCCTCAGTTGATGGTAATAGTGTCTCTCTTACATGTTTCACCAAAATTTTGGGGAGAGTCCCATAGGATGATTCACATAGGATCACTTTATAAAGATAATGTACTGTTCAAGTGTAAGAAATAATTACCGAGGGGGAAAAAAAAAAAAAACAAGACACATTGCAGAAGCTAAGCTCCGCAGGAGTGTATAGAGTATGGAGATCTTCCCCACCAGCTCTGCCATTCTGATTCCAGGAGCCTTCTGTGAACACTCATAACGGACGCTTGCTGAGCAGCCATGGAGAGCGCCAGCTGCATAGCTGTGTCAGGAGAGGCCTCATCATATATGATCTCAATCAACAAACCTGCCATCCTGGCAATGACTGCTTCCTCCTCCACAGTGCGAGTGTTCAGACAAAGCCACCAGAAAAATAATGTTTTCCACCTTCTTTTGAGACCTGAACAGAGGAACAAATCACTGCTCTTTCCCCTCAGAGAGAAGAAAAATCGTCTAATAATACTACTTTCCTCAGCCGGATTGAAAAACGAAGTGACCAGCTGAGTTACAAGTAGATGATTATTCTTTTGGAAAAAAACTACGATTGGTCTGAAATCAAAGACCAAAAGCATTTTAAAGGCCAAAACACCCGGGGAGAAGAAGGGACAGTGGATTAAAACAAAAATTTCTCTCACCTGTTTCCCTTACAGGACCAGTCAAAAAAGAATAAGCAGCAGAGAAGGCACTGGAAAGAAATAAATGAGAGTTGACTATACAATAGCCCTTTGTCTGTCAGAGAAGTGTTCTGGGGCTGCCGTTCTCTCCAACATTCAGAACATAGACTTGCACGTGTCCTAATGGACCAGTGAGAACAAGAAGGTAACAACTGAACTGATCAGGGAAGAGACGGGTCCCCAGGTGGTGAGGTTATGCCTCCCCTGTCCCTATGTCACTCTGCCAAGTGACATGGCCACAGGCCATATGTGAAGCAGCACTCTTTTTTATTATTACTATTATTGTTTTATTTAAATAAATTAGGGGTTGGCTAACTGCTGTAACACATAACCTTCCCAAATCACAGTGGCTCAACACAACAAAAATATGTCTCCCTTCTAGCAAAATCTCCATTAGCCCAGGTGGCTCTTCCACTTAGTTCCATTGTCAGAATTCCAAACAACCCCGTGAAGATCTAAGGGGGCCAGAAATATTGTCCTTGACTGAGCAGCTGTTTGCCAGCAACAATGGCACATAGCAAGAGAGTAGCACAGGGAGGAGGTTGCTAATGCTGACAAACCCTGGGTGTTTAGAAACTGTTTACAATTGCTAACTTGGGGCAGTGGGGAGAAAGACATGGGAAATTGACATGGGTTTGTGAGCACCTGCTTTATGCAAAGTTCTGTACCAGCTGCTATAAGAGAGGCAGAAAGAGCTTGAAAACCTAGTGAGGGTGACAAATAAGCACTCAACTAACAAATAACTAGATGCTGAACTTCTATTCTTTCCATTTGCCTTGAATCATGCCAGTTACTTTACTTTTATGGAATATTAATGAACGTTGTGTCCCCACCTAGAACTACAAGACTTACAGTACAGGTACTCTTCACAGAGACTTTTATTGAGGAATTTAATGTACAGAGACAGTGTATTAAGTGGTTAAAACAGTTTGCATTAGGGCCAGACTGCCTGCATCCAAATCTGGAGACTGACACTTCCCAGAATTTACCTGCTCTGTGCCTCAGTTTTCTGACCTGTATAATGAAAGCAGAGATTGTTTCCACCATGGGTTGTCAAGATGTTTAAACACATTAATGGGGTTTGGACAGTAGCACAGCAGTAAAATATAACGCTCTGGAAGGCTGACCCACATGGGAGAGTTCTGGGTTCACAGGTTCACATCCAGAGACCTCCGTGAGTATGCTGGGCTCTCACATGCCCACAATCTGGGACTCGCTGAACATGGTGGTAGATTGCTGCATAAAACCCTGTCAGAGGTGCTATATCTTCTCTCTCTCTCTCTCTCTCTCTCTCTCTCTCTCTCTCTCTTTCTCTTTCTCTCTGTCTCTCTTGGTCAAGGAAGAAAAAATACATAAACTAAAAGAAAGTCAATAAAGGTAAAGCACTTAAAACCATGCCTCTTTGAAATGAGCACTATGTTAATATTGGTGGTTGTACTAATAATGTACTAAATACAAAGGTCAGGCCAGGTGGCATGGTGGTTAAGGCAGCTGGATCCCACATGGCTGACTGCATGGTTTGAGTTCAAGACCTAGCAGCTTGAAAAACACAATGGACACATGGGTGTACATACCCAAATTCCCGGAGTGGAAAAAGGGTTGTGGTATGGGGGGTTCACCCCTGGTGGGTGGTTTCTCACTTTCTTTCTCTCTCCCTCTCTGTCTTTCCAGCAAGTGTCCATGCCCTACAGCAAACTCTGTGTGTGTGTGTGTGTGTGTGTGTGTGTGTGCATGTATAAAGGTTATAAACATGTAAGCATGAGGATAATCTACATCACTCAGCTTGCAAAAACTCACTTTGCAAACCCTTCTCCAAATACAATCTTCTTTTACTTTCTCTTGCAGTGATCCTGACCCTTCCTAATAGGTGCTTTCATGTGATACACCTGTATGGCCCATGCTCTCATCCTAGCCAGGTGTTTCCCTTATTTGTTTTTTAAAGAGATTTTTGCTAACATCGGACTTGTCATCAGAAACAATGCAAGCAAGGAAAGAATGGGAAAATATATTCAAAGTGTTAAGTGAAAAATAATTTCAACTGAGAATACTATACCCAGCAAGCTTATCTTTCATATGGGAAAAAAAGACAAAAACATTCTAAGATAAAACCTAAAAGAATTTACCAACACCAGACCAGCTCTCCACGAAGTGCTGAATGAAGTATTGCACCGGGAAAACTAGATACAGGCACAGAGAAATAAGAGTACAAGAAACAACCAAGAGAATGGCCAGCCTAATGGTAGGGACAAGTCTGAAGTTGAATGTTAACTTGCAGAGTTTAAATGGAAATATCAAACTATAGTAACACTGCAAATTCAATAGAAGAGAGATAAATTACGTGAATCTGAACCAGTGAAATAGATTTTTTTTTTACTATAGACTAAAACATTATTGATTTTCTTCGATGCTTTGATTTCCATATTTAAGAACTTTTGTTTCCTCTTGAACTGTTGATAGGTTCATCTACCTACTATTTGAACTGAATCCTAACCTTTCTCCTGGCTTTAAGTTTTGAGCAAATTTCTCTACATTTTTTGATTTTGGTCTATTAAAACTAAAACTTTTTTAATTAAAAATACATTAAAAATACCTATTGATACCTATTTAATGATTGCATTAAGCCATATAGCCAGCAAGGTGCTACTTTATAGTATGTTCACTTTACTCACTGAGGTTTATGCCTAAAGTCAGACATATGTTCATAAATATGTATATATCAGCTGTGCTTGCTATTGAAAGTCTTTAAATTAATTAAGATCTTTAGTGAATCGATAAAATGTGGGGGAAAAAAGTATGGACAACAACTGTACATACCAGAAGCCATGTGGAAGAACGAGGGTAGTTGGCAGGAGATGAGAGGTAGGGAATCAAGAGGGAGAAATACAAAGGAAAATATATAAGAAACAAGAAATGGAAAATTATTTGTTGATGGTAACATGTATGGTAATATCCTTGATTGAGCCAATATACAATGTATACTAGATGGAAAATCTCATTTTGTGCACGATATTGATGTACACTGAATGACCGTAAATATATAAATAGATAAAAAAGCAAATTAATTAATTTGAAAAAAAGATTTTTGCTATAGGGCATCTGCGCTTATTTGAGAGACAGAGAAAAAGCAAGAAATCACCTCCTGGGGGGATAGCTGTGCTGCAATCCCTTCTCCATTCTCCTCTCAGCATTTTGGTCACGCATATACACCTACCTAACCTGAGTTTTAAGATGCCAGGCCCAGGACTCAAACCGCGGTCGATGTTATGGGAGACCAGTGACAAAACAATTATGCCATCTGCTGGTTCCCCCTTTTTCTTTAACTATGGCTCCACCTAAATGGATTTGTCTTGACTTTGAAGGATATCTTATCCTCTTCCTAATGTTTATTATATTTTATTTTTAAATTTTACCTAAATGTGTCAGAGTTGCCTCCCACCTCCCCATCATGGTGATATGATGGAGAAAGCAATCTCTGAGGGATTGGAGAGGGTTAATAGAGGAAGTGACACTGGGCTGTACAGGATGGGAATAGGTATGTAAGCTCCCCATGGCAGGTGGTTGTCTTCATTTGACCAGTTTTTGGTATTCCTGGTCCACATAGCAAAACTCCCCTGTTTTACCACATCCTGTCCACCCAAGGCACACCTCTTTCTGTGAAGAGAATAAGCACTAGGTCTTCCATATATGACTTCTACCTTCTAGCCTCTGCTAGTCTATTCCTACACTGCGGTCAGAGTTTTATGAGGAGCCATAAATATGACCATGACCTCCTCAACCTCCATAAAACCCTTAAATGAGACTGACTCTCACAGGATAGTCAGCCCCTTCCATGGCAACCCTCTTGAGCCTTTCTCTACAACCCCACCCTACATATACTCTGTTCCTGCAATATCAAGCTGCTAAGTCTCCTCAGTCCTTTTTTTTTTTTTTCCTTTTGAGAGAGAGAGATTTCTGCTATAGGATGTGTGTGCTTACCAAAGAGACAGCAAGCTGCTTAGTCTCCTCAGTCCCTCTTTTTTTTTCCTTTTGAGAGAGAGAGATTTCTGCTATAGGATGTGTGTGCTTACCAAAGAGACAGAAAGGGAAAAAATCACCCCCCATGTGAATAGCCACACCGCAACCCCTTCTCCATTCTCTTCTCAGGATTTTGAGCACACACATACACGTGCCCAGAGTGAGTTTCCGGCTGCTGGGTCTGGGACTCAAACTGCAGTCAGCCATGTGGGAGACCAGTGCCTTAACCACCACACTACCTGCCAGCCCCATCCTCAGCCCTTTCAAAGTTCTCAACTTTGCCCTTAGTCTAGAACACACTGCTCATCTTTTTGTATGAAGAACTTCTACTTATCGTTCTGTACACAACCGAACATGTTCACCTTTGTCATGGAGATTTCCAGGACATTCCCTGCATACCTTCCTCCTACTCCCCCCAGAATGCCAAGCAGCTCTGCTTCCTCTGCCCTCCCCTCCCTGGGCAAAGATGTCTTCTGTGGCATTTTAGACCCAGCAGGTGTGTTTAATGTCACACAAACTTCTGGATCATGAGCCCTATGAAGGGAAGAGTTTGGACCTAACTGTCTCTTTGTTCCTCTCCTGACACATACTAAGTTACATATTTTACAGAATGAATACATGAAGGATTCCTCAATGTCTCATACTAATTAGTTATCTAAAACTTTCGACTTTGTTAGCTGTCGATGGAGGATATCCCCTTGTCCCCATTCTTATGATCACAGTTACCTTCACCTTAAGGTCATAATACAACCCTTGGCTTCAGCTCTGTCTCAATGCTAGTTGTTCAGATCTCCTCATTCTCTCTTTACAGTATGCTTTGATCTATTTTGCTTCCATTTCTGAATGACCCTCCCTGCCCCACCATGATCAGATTTCCAATGAAAGGTTCTTGGCAGGAGAATTAGAGAAGATAGGACAGTTGACACTCAATTAGTCCCCAATCCTCTGCCTGTTTTATAACCAGATCCAGAGGTCCCACAGATATGAACTGGACTTGGTGGGTCAGAGGAAGACAAAGCAAGGAGTGAGGGAAGCAAAAGACACATAAGACTTTGAGGGCAAGTACACCTACATTTGGCTATGTATCTGCATTAGTCAGGTTCTCCAGAGAAACAGAATCAGCAGAATATACATACAGAGGAAGAGCTCTGTTTTAAAGAATTGGCTCTTGTGATCAGAGGATGAGAAGTCCCACAGTCTGCCACCCATAGTCTGAAGACCCAGGAAAGCCAGTGGTATAAGTAAAATCTGAATCCGACGACTTGAGAGCCAGGGAAGCCCATGTGGCCCAAGTCCAAGGTTAAAAGAAGACCAATGTCTTAGCTCAAGCAGGAAGAAGGGGTGGGTCCTTTCTCCATCCACAATTTTGTCCTATTCACATTCTCAACAGATTGGAAAGTACTCACTCACATTAGGGAGGACAATCTACTAAGTCCACTGATACAAATACTAATCTTTTCCAGAAACACAGAGACAACCAGGAAAGATGTTTAACCCGGGCACCTACTAATGCAGCTAAGTTGACACATAAAATTAACTATTACAGTATTGGTGTGCCCAGGTAAAGAATGTATACTATAAGTACATCTCAATGTGCATTTGAAAGCCATGGTTGGGAAGAAGAAAAAGATCTAGCATTGAAGTCAGTTACTCTCCAGTAAGTATTTATAAAACACCTATATCTGAATACACAAAATGAGTGAAATACAGAGCCAGACTTCTGGGGCTAATCATATGTCTTTCTTATTCCTTAACTGATTTCACAGCTAAATCTAAAGAAAAGGCTTGAATGGCAGGATCGGTCCCCAGCCAAACTGCAAAATTAGTGCTCTTTATCCTGGAAATCTTGTTTTTCTGCATCTTCATCCTTTCCCATGCACCCATATCCTCTATCTGTGTAACAACTGCAGAAGTTTTTTCTCTTTCTCTTTCTCCTTCTCTCTCTCTCTCTCTCTCTTTCTCTCTCCTATCTTTGCTCCAATTAGCAACTATGGACTCTGGAGACATCTCTGATAATCCTCCTTCAACTCTAGACACAAATCTGTCATTGCACATCTTGTCTCTGAATTTCTGCACTATAGAGCACCTCTTGTTCCTAAACGTTAAGGCTTGCCTTCTTTTAAAGGTATTTCAGGAGCAGGAGACAGGAAGAGAGCCTTGTATCCACATTCCTCCTGTCACACTAGGAAGATATCTCTAGTAGCTACCGAAAATTGCCTCCTTTGACCTTCCTAATAACCTAGTTAGAAGGCAGAACAAATGGTCGTGTATCATTGTACAATGAAGAAAACTGAAACCCAGAGGAGCTTCATGATTTGCTTAAAGCCATATGGTTCACTCTCAGGAGCACGGTGTGGTATGCTGGTTGGAACTGAGTGGGAGCACTATCAGCTTTCTTCTGTCATAGTATTCTACAACTTCCATTTCCCTTGGAAGACCCAGTCAGCCCACATGCTGAAGCTAGGTCAGCATATCCAGATGCACCTTCTCCCAGAGCTTTGTCTGTCTTCGCCATGGCCTTGAGTCAGGCAGCTCCCAGCTGGCAGGCAGGGGAGTGAAGATCACAAGGACAGCAGTGCTTTGTCCTAAAAGGCTGAATGTATCAGTGTTGAGACTGAGATATGTCACCTGGGGGGTGGAAACCAACAGGCACACTGAGGAGCAGCGCCTGATCTTTCTGAAAAGCAGAAACTTGGGTTGTTTTTCTTGTATAAATCTTATGTTTATTTTTTTTCTTAGCCTCCTAGCTCTTGAAGTTTCATTGCCAGCTTCTGTTGTTAAGCACAAAAGGGGAAGTGTCTGGATTCCTAATGCATGAAGTGACTTTAAGTGTGCTTTCTTGGCGCCTTCACCTTTTTGTTGAACTTCAGAAAAAGGAGTTCAGTCTGCGGAGTAGCTACAGTGGTGGCAGGTGATGGAGACAGCTAAGGAGGAGAGTTTGCCCACACGATATAATTGAGACCCCTAAATAGAAACAGCACTCCCCTGGCACATCAAGAAGCAGAGGAAACTGCCCCTGCTATTCCAATACAGGTTGCTGTTTCTGCTTTAAAGGGCTTTTTCTGAAATTCAGACAAACCATATTACATTGGTAAAAATAAGCACCCTCAATCTTTGGGCTTTGTGTTGTTTATTTAGAAAGTACAAAGCATGATTGGCCCAGCACTCATCCCCTGCCCTCACCGTGTCCAAGATTGATGGCTTGATCTCCTTCCCTCAAAGATTTTGTACCTATGGATTTCTAAATTCATAACAAATATTATTTCACTTTAATTCTCAAGTGCCCATTGACAACCCCTTCTCATTCTCCCCATGTCCCAAGTAGTTCTTAGAGGGCTGATCTTGGCCAGCTGGTGGAGCACTGGTTAAGGCAGTTGGATCCCACATGGCCAACTGCGTCATCCAAGTCCTGGACTCAGCAGCCTGGAAAACACGCTGGGCGCATGCACTGGTGTGCCCAAAATCCAAAAGGGGAAATGGAGAAGAACTGTAGTCTGACCATCTCCCATAGGGAGTGCTTTCTCACGTTTTCTTTCCCTGTCTGTCTTCAGTGAACACACATGCCCTTGGGCAAAATAGAAGAAAAAAAATGCTGATCACCTCTCTGCCACAGATGTGTAGTTTTCTCTCTACCACTACCCATCTGAAAGGGGCCTGTGAACCACCCTGTCGGGGTATGAGTGACTGCTCCCTTCTCTCTCTCTAGCCTGCTCTACTGAGAACAACAGTCAGAAGTAGGCAGGACCAGAAAGAAAGACCCTGCTGAAACAACTTTGATCCCTTTACATTTTTAGCATGCCCCTACCTCTTTCTCATGCCAGGAACATGCCTTTTGAAATACACTATCTTTCTATAAACTGCTTTTCTCTTATCAACTTCATAAATCCACTTGCTTCTGTGAAGAGTACAGCTTGACTAAAATGTAAAGACTTAAACATTGCCTTGGTCTTAAAGCTTTCCTTTATTTATTTATTTATCATTATTATTATTTTTGTTTGCTTGTTTTTGCTATAGAGCACATGCATTTGCCAGAGAGAGACAGAGACAGGGAAAGTGAGAAATCACATACACATGTGCGTGTGCACACACACACACACACACACACACACTCACCCAGGGAGGATGGCCACGCAGCAGTCCCTTCTCTACCATTCTCCTCTCAGGATTTTGGGCACGTACACACATGGACCTGGTGTGAACTTCCAACTGCCAGTTCCAAGACTCAAATTGCAGTTGGTCATGTGGGAATCCAATCCCTTAATCACCATGCCATCTGCTGGTTCCAAAGTTTTCCTTTTCTTCTATGCAAAAGAGAAGGTTTGGTGGATATTAAAGAGAATGGAAACAGAATGGCTCTTAGAACGACTTTCCCTGGCTTATCTTTCTAAACTTACCAAACAGAAGAACCTTTGCCTACTTTATGAAATAGAGTTCTGGTTCAGATGGCCTCCCCATAGTACCACCTGTTACTACCCAACACACAGCGATTCTCTGTCTGTGCTGGAAAGGAAAGGCAATGTCTCACCAAAAAGTCAAGGTGCGCTGACTAAAAAGTCTGATCAGCCTGTTGGAATACTGAGAAAAGGCAGGTTGCGATTTCGAGAGTTACCTTTTTCTCTGAGGGGTCACTGAGCCCAGGGTCAGCATTTTGCAAAGATTAAATCTACTCTAATCTTCCTCCAGGTAAGAGTTTGCTAGATAATGACCTTTTCTATTCTCTCTGGCATGATTACTGATACTATCATCTCCTCCACACTTTTACAAACTGAAATTGCAATGGTAATGGTTAATTCTTTCACTGTCTTTTTAGGGGATAAGTAAAACACAGCTCACCCAGTAACAGTAATTCATGGCATTTGGGCTTGAGGGAAAACCAATGGGCACTCAGTCATACTAGAAGAAAACAAGGCAGTTGCATCCTACTTACTGTGCAATAATCTGATGTTTTTATCCCAAATTTTATCCTAGGCATAGAGTGGTAAATGTGGCTTCCCTATGTTGTGTTTTTGTTATTATAGTTAAGAAACAATTTATTAACACAAGGTTATAAAGATTTGCTTCTATGTTTTCTTCTAAGGCTTTTATAGTTTTAATTCTTACATTCAGATATTTAATCCATTTTTAGTTGATTTATATAAGTGATGTGAGATAGAGGTCCAACTTCCTTTTTTTGAATTGCCTATCCAGTTGTCCCACTGCAATTTGTTGAAAACAAACAAACAAACAAACAAACATCCTTTCCCCCACTGAAAATATCTTCACACTCTTCTCAAAATTTAATTGTCCATAAATGGCATTTCAATTCATTTTATTGATCTATATGTTTTTCCTAATATGATCTTTATTATTGGAGCTGTGTAATGTTTTCAGTTCAGGAAATGTGAGTCCTCCAATTTTGTTTTACTTTTTCAAAATTATTTTGGCTATTATGGGTCCATCATATTTTTATATTAAATTTAAGATCAACTTGTCAATTTCTGCAAAACACAATAAAAAAGGCAGCTGAAATTTTGGTAGAGATTTCATTGACACCATCATTTAATTTGGGGAGTATTGCCATCTTCAGAATAATTAAGTCTTCCACTCCAAAAATATGAAGTCTTTCCATTTATGTTGGGCTTCTTTAATTTCTTTTAATAATGAAATTAACATCAATTTTATTAAATTTATTCCTAAGTATTTTATTATTTTTATTATATTATGAATGGAACTATTTTCATTTTTGAATTGCTTATCACAAGTGTACAAAAATACAACTAATATTTGTGTAGTGACTTGTATTCTTTAAAATGATTTCTTAGTTCTATGAGTTTTTTTTGTTTATCAGAATATTTTTGTTTGTTTGTTTTTTGTGTATGTCTTAGATTTCTTGTCCATTTTTTTATTCTGGCTAGAGCCTCCAGTATAGCATTGATGAGAATGATGAGAACAGACAACCTTGTCTTGTTCCTGATCTTAGGTAGAAAACTTTCAGCCCTATAACATTTAATATGCTTTTAGCTCCAGCATTTTAATAGATGCTCCTTATCAGGTTGAAGAAGTGTGCTTTTATTCATAATTTGTTGACTTGTTTATCATAATACAGTGTTGGATTTTTAAAATATTTTTCAGTATCTTTTGAGATAATATTATTTTAATTGCTATTCTATTAATATGGTGTTTGAAATTCATGTGCTAGGGACCAGTAGATGATGTAACGGTCAGTAGAACATTGATCGTGTCCAGGCCCGATGGCTTAAAACTCACATCGGGCACATGTGCATGCATGCCCAAAATCCTGAGAGGAGAATGGAGGCTTGCCATGCTGCAATCCTCCCTAGGTGAGTGTGTGTGGGCGGGTATTTCTTGCCTTCTCTCAGTCTCTCTGGCAAGTGCACATGTCCTATAGCAAATACCTCTCAATAAATAAATTAATTGATTAATTAATAAAAATTCATGTGTCAAACCAATCTTGCATTCATGAGATAAATCCAAAGAATCATTGTATATAATGTTTCTTTTATATGCTGCTCAATTTGGTTCTGTAGTTTTTTGCTGAAGATTTCTGTATTATGTTTATAAGTGTTGTTGATATGTACTTTTCTTTTCTTGTAAAATCTTTGCCTGATTATAGTATTAACCAAATCAGTCATAGTGAAGTAATATTTGTCTCATGGATTGAGTTGGAGTCTATTCACCTCCCTTCTATGTTTTAAGAGATATTTGTGAAGAATTGGTATTAATTCTTTTTTAAACATTTGGTACAATTCATCAGTGAAATCATCTGGTTCTGGATTTTCCTTTGTGAGAAGCTTTTTTATTACTAATTCAGTTTTCTGTATTATTATAGATAAATTAAGATTATCTATTTATTCTATTTGTGTTTTTCTAGGAATTTATCGATTTAATCTAGGTTGTCCAATTTGTTTGCATACAGTACTACATAGTATTTACTTACAATACTTTCTGTTCTATTAGGGATAATATTCCATCTTTTATTTCTGATTTCAACAATTTGAGTTTTTCTCTTTTGTTCTTAGTCATTCTAGGTGGTTTTGTCAGATTGTCAAATGTATTGTTTTTTTTAAAGAACCATTCTTTAGGTTCTGTTGGTGTTTTTCTATGTATTCTTCTTCTTTATTTAATTTATTATTATTACTATTATTAATAATATTCATTACTTTTATTAATTTTATCCACTGTTTCCTTTATGAGAAAGAGATACACAAAGAGTGTGTGGGGGGTGTTATTTCCAACAGGATCTTCATGCTATGACCCATTCCCCACCTTGACCAACCCAAATCATGTGCACACAAACAAAGGCTCAGTGTGTACAGAGAGGCTTCAGGATATCTACTTGGGACCTTCCTATGTGGATCCAGAATTGGAGTGTTGTGTTGCTTCTGTGCCACTGACCCTATTTATTAATACTTTTCCTCTTTGTCTAATTTCTTAAGGTAGAAGTTTGAGTTATTGTCTGAAGATCTTTCCTCCTTTTTAATTTAGACATTTATAACTATAAATTTCCTTCCAACCACCACATTCCATAAGTTTTAGTATGTTGTAATTTTTATTTTATTCATGGAACAACATTTTTAAGTTCCAAAAAACAAAAAGATCTTTCAACCTAGAATTTTATGTTCAGTGAACATAGCCTTTACAAATTTATGTGAGATAAGACATTCTTAAAAGAAAGAAAACTATTCTAAAGAAAGTTTATCAGATAGAAGAAAAGTCACACTGAAAGGAAATTTAGAACATTAATAATAATGGAAAACCAACAGAAATAAAATTTTGAAGTTCCAAAAAACAAAAAGATCTTTCAACCTAGAATTTTATGTTCAGTGAACATAGCCTTTACAAATTTATGTGAGATAAGACATTCTTAAAAGAAAGAAAACTATTCTAAAGAAAGTTTATCAGATAGAAGAAAAGTCACACTGAAAGGAAATTTAGAACATTAATAATAATGGAAAACCAACAGAAATAAATGTCTAAAATATCCAGGTAAGTATAACAGATTATTCTTTCCTCATCTTAAATTTTAAAAATATACATTATTATATATTTTATTGTATTTTATATTATAAAATTATAAACTTTTAAAAATCATAACCATATCAAATGGAATTTTTAATATTTTTAAATGAAATGCATATGACAATTCCAACATTAACAAAGGAGACTAAAGAGACTATTTGGTGGGCCTTCCTTTTGGCCAGAACCGCCAGCTTCCAGTAATTAGCCAAAATGACAAACACAAAGGTAAAGAGGAGAGGCACCTGATACATGTTCTCTGGGACTTATAGAAAACATGGAGTGGTTCCTTTGGTAACATACATGAGAATCTACAAGAAAGGTGATATTGTAGACATTAAGGGAATGGGTACTATTGGAAAAGGATTGCCCCATAAATGTTACCATGGCAAAACTGGAAGAGTCTACAATGTTACCCAGCATGCTGTTGGCATTGTTGTGAACAAACAAGTTAAGGGCAAGAGTCTTGCCAAGAGAATTAATGTGCGTACTGAGCATAATAAGCATTCTAAGAGCAGGGATAGCTTCCTAAAATGTGTGAAGGGAAATGACCAGAAAAAGAAGGAAGCCAAAGAGAAAGGTACCTGGGTTCAACTGAAGCACCAGCCTGCTCCACACAGAGAAGCACACTTTGTGAGAACCAATGGAAAGGAGCCTGAGCTACTGGAATCTATTCCCTATGAATTCATGGAATGATGGGTGTTAAACTAATCTGTGGTCTTAAAAAAGAGAGAGAGAGAGAAAGAGACTATTTGATGGTAAGATGTCTGCATTCCTTTATTTTTTTTTTTTCCTTTTCTTTTCTCTTTTGGAGAGTATTTTGCTATAGGGCATGTGCATTTGCCAGAAAAACAGAGAAAGACAGAGAGATAAAAAGTGAGAAATCACCCCCACACACACAGAGGGTTGGCCACACTATAGTCCCTTCTCCTCCATTCTCTTCTTGAGATCTTGGGCATGTGCACACACATGCACCCAGTGTGTTTTTAAGCCACCGGGTCCAGGACTCGAACTGCAGTAGACTACGTGGGAGTCCAGCGACATAGCCATTACACCAACTGCTGGTCCCACTATAGTTCTTAATATAGTTATTTTTTGCACCTTATTGATATTTTGTTGTCTACCATACAATTTATGTTAAGGATTGGATGGAATTACACAGGCATAGAAAGATATTAATTCTAAGTGGATTCTTAAATTTTAAGAGTGTATTGCTGGGCATTTGTGCATGCATGCCTAAAATCTCTAGAGTCTTGGGCATGTGCACACACACGCACCCAGTGTGAGTTTTTAAGCCACCGGGTCCAGGACTCGAACTGCGGTAGACTACGTGGGAGTCCAGAGACATAGCCATTACACCAACTGCTGGTCCCACTATAGTTCTTAATATAGTTATTTTTTGCACCTTATTGATATTTTGTTGTCTACCATACAATTTATGTTAAGGATTGGATGGAATTACACAGGCATAGAAAGATATTAATTCTAAGTGGATTCTTAAATTTTAAGAGTGTATTGCTGGGCATTTGTGCATGCATGCCTAAAATCTCTAGAGGACAAGGGGGGAGACAGGATTTTGATGTAGCTAACCCCCTAAAGGGTGACTTTTCACTGTCCTCTGTCCCCCCGGTGAGTGCAAATGTCCTATGGCAAAACCTCAAAAAATAAAATAAAATAAAATTTTAAGTGTGCATATTTTAATCTCTAAGGCAGCTACCTAAAACTTGAAACAAAGATGGATAGTCAAACGCAATTTGTCAAAAAATCCAATCATCCAAAAGAAGAAAAGGAGGAAGAGAGCAATGAAAAAATAAGGAAGCAAACAAATAAACAAAAGAAGTTAATGGTACACCTATATCTAAATACATTAACAATTATGTGCAAATGATGTAAAAAATACCAATTAAAACAAGGATATTCAACTATATGCCATCTAAAACAGATCCACTTTAAATATAATGTTATAGGAGGTTGGAAAAATGATTTAAAAGATTCATTACGCAAGCACTAATTGAAAGAAAGCACAAGTGGCTGTATTAATATCTGATAAAGTAGAATTCAGAGCAAGGGATTACCAGGAATAAAGAGAGACATTACATAATGACAAAAGGGTCAAGAAGACTTAATAACTCTAGCCCTGGGCACATATGTGTACATGCCCAAAATCCCAAAAGAATGCAGAAATGGAAGAGAAAAGACTGAAACATGACCACACCCCACTGGGACTCTCTCTGTCCCTCCCTCCCTCCCTCCCTTCAGTGAGCATATATGCTCTCTCACAACAAAAGTTTAAAAAATAAAATAACTAAAAAAGCAGAGAGGTTTAGTATAATAGAAGAAAACTAGATAAATATCCTTCATGAACACACATAAAAATCTTTGGTGAAATATTAGCAAATCAAATCCAGCAATATATAATAAGAATTATACACAATGACTAAGTGGAGTTTATTCCTGCAATGCAAGAGTGCTTTACCATTTAAAAATCAAGTAATAGAGGGGCCGGCAGGTGGCGTGGTGGTTAAAGGCGCTGGACTCCCACATGGCCTACCACAGTCCCTGTCCTGGACCTGGCACCTTGCTTTCACACTTTCCCTCTCTCTGTCTCTCTTTGATCAAACTGGAAAATAATAATAATAAATAGAGTTAAATAAAATAATTCTTAAAAAATAAAATAATACAATAATCCACAGGATATAATCAAATGACTATAAAGAAAAACAAGATAACATTAATTAATGCAGAAAAAATTAAATATTGCAATATCCACTCATGGTAAAACATTCAGCAAACCAGAAACGGAAAAAAAAAAAAAAAACTTTCTTAACTTGATGAGAGTATCTACAAAAATATCTACCACTAATATTATATGTAGTTATGAAAGATGGAAACCTTTCCCTTGAGATCAGAAATAAAGCAAGAATGTTCACTCTTATCACTTCTTTTCAGCACAGTACTGGAAGCCCTTTTAAGTACAATAGGGCAAGAAAGAGGAATAAAATCACTCAGATTGGAAAGAAGAAATAAAAATGTGTCTATTCATAGTTAACAAAATTATCTACTAGAAGATCCACGTGATCTTCGAAAAATGTTTCTGAAACTAGTGAGTTTAGCAAACTTTTAAGACACAAAGAAAACATGTAAAATAATTTTTATTTCTAAATTAGTAATGAATAATTCAAAATCAAAAAATAAAATTTAAGACCATATGTAGAAGTTCAAAAAAGTGAAAACCTGGGTAAAAACCAAATAGAATAAATAAAGAATCTGTATCCAAAAGACAAAATGCTGATGTAAGAAATCTAAAAGGGGGTCAGCCCTGTTGCCTAGTGGTTAAGGGAGCCAAATGGCTTAATGCAGGGTTAAAATCTCTGACCCGGCAGATTAAAAACCACACCAGGTATGTGTGCCTGTGTGCCCCAAATCTCAACACTACGGAGAAATGGAAAGGGAATTGTGACATGACCACACCCCATCGTGGGGAGACTTCTCCCTGTCTGTCTTTTGGCAATTGCATGCACTTGCTAGCAAATTAAAATAAAATTTTAAAAAGAAAGAAATGAAAAAGAAACCAAATTAATGGAGAGAAATACTGTTATGTTCACAATCACAAAATTCACTCTAGCTAAGATGTCAATTCTCTCCAAATAGATCTGCAGGTAACACAATTCCAATCAGTCCCACAGGATGCTTTGGTAGATACAGATTAGCAGATTCTAAAATTTATATGAAAAAGCAAAGGGATTAAAATAGTCAAAACAATTTAGAGAAATGACAAAGACAAAGAACTCACATTATCCAATTTTTAAACTTAATATAAAACTATAATAATAATTTTTAAAATGGCATTGGCAAAGGGATAGACACTAAATCGATGTAACTGACCAAAGAGGTCAGAAACAGACTCGCACAATTGTGACTAATTGATTTTGATGAAAGTGCAGCACAATTCAATGACAAAAAGGGTAGTCAAAAAACAAATGGTGTTGGGGTGTATACAGGAAAAACAAACAAACAAACAAACAAAAAACCCTTGACCTAAACTTCATACCTTATACAAAAATTAACCCGAAAATGGATCATAAATTTAGATATAAAACTTAAGACTATAAAACTTTTAGAGAAAAACATGACTTAGAGTTAGGCAATGGGTTTTTAGACATGACATCAAAAACATAATTGATGGGGACAACAGATGGCATAATGGTTACATAACTGTGCTCTCAGGTAGTTGATCACATTTTGAGTCCTGGATCCACAGACTTAAAACTCATGCCGGGTGTGTGTGCATGCCCAAAGTCCTGAGAGGAAAATGGAGGGGAAGGGATTGTGGCATGGCCACAGGGGTGATTTCTCACTTTCTGTCTCTGTCTCTCCAGTGAGCAAAACAAAACAAAATTTTAAAAAGCTCTCTAAAAAAATAAATAAAAATAATCCATAAAAGTAAAACACTCATAAATTGAAGTTCATCAACATTAAAAGTTTTTGTTCTGTGTTGGGTACTTTTAAGAGAATGAAATACAAACAGTGCAGACTGAGAAAATATTTGTAAACCTCACATCTAAGAAAAGACGTATCCAGATTATATAAAGAACTTTCAAAACTCAAACAAGTCAGCAGGTGGCATTGTGGTAAAGGCTCTAAACTCTCACATGGCTGACCACAGTTCAAGTCCCAGACCTGGTGACTTGAAAATCACAATGGACATGTATGCATGTGTGCCCAAATTCCAGAGGGGAGAAAGGAGGAGAGAATATTGGTGCATGGCCATCCCATCCCAGGGGGTGATTTCTCATTTTCTGTCTATCTCTGGCAAGCAACGTATTTTATGGAAAAAAAATGACAGGAAAAGAATTGAACAGACACTCCGCCAAAGAAAATATAAGAATGCAGATAAGGGACCAGCAGGTAGCAAAGTGGTTAAGGTGCTGGACTCCTACATGGTCAACCCCAATTCAAGTGCCAAACCCAGCAACTTGAAACTTACGCCAGACACGGGTGCATGTGTGCCCAAAATCCCAAGAGGGAAGGAAATTGTGGGATGGCCATTCTCCCCTGGGGGGTGATTCCTCACTTTCTATCTCTCTGGTGAGCACACACAACCTATAACAAAAATCTCTCAGGAAAAAGAAAAAAAATAGAATGGTAAATAAACACACAAGATGCTCAACCTTAATAACCATTAAGAAATTAAGTAAAACCACAATGTGATAAAACTGTAGAACTATTCATTCATTCATTCATTTATTCACCAGAGGGCACATGAGTTTGCCAGAGAGAACAGGAGCACCCCCAATGGAACAAGGTCACACCACAATCTTTCCTCCATTTCTCCAACCAGTCAGGGTTTAGGGTATACGTACAAGCTCAGTGTACTCCCTAAGCTTCAAGAGCCAAGAGTCAAACCATGGCAGGTCACCTAGTATCAGCTCCCTTTGCACAGAACTTAACTGCTGCTCTAGTGGGCTGGCTCTGCACAGCTATCAGAATAGCTAAAAACAAAAATAAAGCAAAACTGACACTACTAACTGCTGGCAGGAATATAAAGCATTCTTATCCTGCATATAGCTAGTGAGAACTCAATGTGGTATTGTTGCTCTTGAAAACAATTCAGTTTTGTATATAGTTACACATGCATTCGCCACATGACCCAGTAATTTCATTCCTAGGTATTTAGCCTGAAAAATTTAAAGTTATTACACAAAAACCTACACATGATTGTATATAGCAGCACCATTCATAATCATGGAAAAACAAGAATAAACCGAATGTACTTCAACAGGTGAATGGGTAAACAAACTGGTATATCCACACAGTGGAATACTATTCAGCAGCAAAAAGGAGCAAACTACTCACCTATACAACAAAATAGATGAATCTCAAATGAAGAAAGCCAGTCTCAAAGGCTACATACGGTATAATACTATTTATGTTAATGTTAAATGTATGCATTAAAAATAATGCTACTAAAATGTTAATTTTAGAAAAAGCCAAAGTATAACAACAGAGAACAGATCAATGGTTGCCAGAGTTTAAAGTGGAGGGGCAGTGTTTTAGCGCAGCATGAGGAAGTTTTGTGGTAATGGAACAGTTGTGCACCCTTAATGTGGTGGTAGTAATTACATGGTAGTAATTATGTGTGTTCAAAATATAGAACTATATGTATGCATTTACACACACATACCCTTGGTTTTACTATATGTTAATTTTTAAATAAAAACAAACAAACTTGCTTTGTTACACTGCAGAGAGAGCTAAAAGCAAGATCATGTGATAAACAGCCTTGAACAATGACTGCGCATCATAGGTCCTTTATAAATGTTAGTTCATTTCCCCAGTTCTCTCTTCTTAGCCAAGACTAAGCCTCTTTCAAGTGGTCAGGGCTAAAACCTGTGCACTTTGCAGTTTAGAATTAGCAAAACCTCTGTGGATAGAATGAATATACTATAAAATAGTAGAGTTCAGGCTATATAGCTTACTGTGGTTACCAAATAGGTATTTTTTAAATACACTCTTTAATTTCAAGAAAGGCAGATTTAGCTTTAATAAATCAAAATCAAAAAATGTTAAGAGAATTTTGCTCAATACTTAAAGCCAGGAAACAGGTTAGGATTCTGTTTGAATAGTAGGTACATGGACCTGTCCACAACTCAAGAGAAGACAAAACTCCTTAACACTGGAAAACAAAGCATAGACGGTCAGCAAGGTTTTAGTCAAAAGTCATAAAATTCTGTTTCACCAGTTTAAGCTCATGTACTTTATCATCTGCTGTGGTCCAATGTCGCCGTTTAAATTCAAAAAGATAACATTCAACACAGTTTCATGCCTAAAGTCAACTTTTGTTCACAGATATGTATATATCAGCTGAACTTACTATTGAAAGTATTTAGATTAATTAAGCTATTTTGTGAATCAATACAATGTGAGAAAGAATAAAGGAATGGAAACAACTGCAGAAATCAGAGACAGGGTGGGAAGAGGATGGAAAATGGCAGAGGGTGAGAAATAGGGGAAATATGTGTGTGTGTGTATATATATATCAAGAAACACACACACACGTATATATATGCATATATACAAGAAATAAGAAATGGAAAATTATTTGTTGACAATAACATGTATGTTTAAGCCACTCTACAATGTATTCTGGCTGGAAAATCGCATTTTGTATGCTGTGGTGAAAGTATGTAAAATAAACAAAAATAAATTAATTTTTAAAAAAGAAATAAAAAGAATTACCAAAACCTGATGGAGACTGTTTATCTATACTCCTACCCACAGTGACTCAGCTCTTCACCCCCACATCTCAGACTTAAGCTGATGCAAAGGCCCATAACAGGAACATTTACTTCTTAGATCAATGAGTATTGTCAAAATAGGAAATGTCAAAAGTCTAGATACAATCTCACTCCCAGTAACATGAAATATATCCCTGTTTTCTGAAAATTCGAGACATGCTTTCTTTGTTAAATGCAAGGTATCAATATTATATCACTGTTGCACTGCAGTCCAGGTGACCTGCTGTTTTGTCACATATTTCAATGTTTTCTAACAAAAAGTCCTTATGTTCTTTTGGCCATGCGACTTCTTTCTACCAATTAAGTATTATAAATGACAAGCGTTGTGGTTTCTCCATTTCAAGGCATGTGCTATCTATTCAGGACCCGCTCTGTGCTGGCAGTATCTAGAGAAGCAGAATGGGTGTTTGATATTAGTTTATGTGTTTTAATGCAAAGCAGTTATTTATCTTGATTTCTGGTAAAATCTCTGGTGTATATCAGAATACTAAGAAGTGCTTTCTTTGCATCCCCACTAAGGAAATCAAGGGAACTTTTCCCTCCATGAAAATACATGTGGCTCTTAAGGATTAGGTATAGGTATCACCAGCTTATCAGCACAATGATTAAACAATTAAATAAATTATTCATCAAAATCCTATAATAAGTAGCATGTTTACTTTTCTTAGGAGTAAATACAGGGTTCCATTCTGAGCACCAGGTCTTACTGCTTCGTCCCTCACTCTGTTTTCCATAGTTTTATGTATTTGTTCTTGTCTCTGACAGAGTTCACTTGAACATTTGACATTTGCATTTTACACAGTCAGTAAAAGATAATTATTCAGTGCATATGCTTTCTGATTAACTGTGTATAACTTCTAAATAGAAACCGGAAATTAGTTTTAAGTGCATTATGAAAGACCTAAATTTATCTTTGATTCATGGAGCAATGGTGATCAGGTTTCCTGCGGTTTTATTTCGGTGACTGTCAGTCAGTCAGAACCCATAGATTCTAGAAGAAAGTTTATCCCTAGTTAATCCTTCTATATCTAAGCAGAAATAGCCCCAAACTGACCTTTATGTGTCAGTCGCCTTTCATTATTGCATCGTGAGCTAAATGTTGTCAATAAAAATCACAGTTAAATCAGGCTGACATTAACCAAGGGGACCAAAAGAACTGCGTTAGAGGCATAATATATTTGCCATTTTATCACATGCTGTCTGAGATGATGCCATTCACTAAAGTGGAATTCCATTTATTCATACTGACAAGTAGAAGTAAGGGCAGCCCTGAGTTCTATGCAGTCCAATACCCAGAATCTGGAGTAACAAAAACCCAATCCTGAATTAGCTTGATAACAGACTAGCCCTCAGAGAAACTTCTCATAAAATCTTTTGCCTTCTTGGGGCATCTTTAGGTTTCTCTGCATTTCCAGCACAACTTCAGATGACTGCTGTCTACCTTTTGAATTAGCTTTCCTGGTCCTGCTTTTTAAAAGTAATATCTAAACTCCAATCCTGTTTTGTTACCATTCATTCTGTTTGCCCTCATTAAAACTTTACGAGCCCTGAGTCCCATTCTCATATTCCTCTGCACCATACATGTGTATTTATATATAGAGAGAGAGCAACTTGTGAGCATGGCTTTGGGAACAGACTTGGGTTTGGGAACCAGATTTGCTGCTCTCTGACTATGTCCTCATTCAAGTTACTAAACCATTCTTAATGCCCTCACCTATAAGTGGACACACAAGTACAGTTACCTACTTCATGAGGTGATTTTTGAGGGTAATAGGAGATAATGGAAGTGAAATGTTTTACAGTGCCTGACATAGCAATCATAAATACTATCACAAATGTCAACATCACACTCTCTGAACTATAATTATTAAATTTCATACAAATCACTCACAATACACTTGGAAATGGTAGGGAAAGAAATGTATTTTGTTCACCACTGTTTTCCCTAGAAACTTAGATAATGTGTATCATGTACTACACGCATCCAACCCCTGGGCATGGACCTGTTAGGAACTGGGCCACACCGCAGGAGATAAGCAGTGCATGAGTGAGTAAAACTTCATCTTTCTTTACAGTCACTCCCCATTGCTCGCGTTACTGCCCAAGCTCTGTCTCCTGTCAGATCAGCAGCAGCAATAGATTCTTACAGGAGTTCAAATCCTATTGTGAACTATGCATGTAAGAGATCAAGGTGCACACTCCTTATAAAAATCTAATGCCTGATGATCTGAGGTGGAACTGGGGCAGTGGTGCTGGTACTGGGGAGTGGCTGAAAAGACTGCATTGTGGTGAGTTGTATTATTATTTCATTATATATTACAAGGTAATGATACTAAAAATAAAAGCACAAAATGTAAAGCTCTTGAATAATCCCAAAATTGTGTCCCCAGTCCATGGACATACTTCCACAAAACTGGTGCCAAAGGGATTGGGGACCACTGATATAGTAGATGTTCAACAAACAACTAGTATATAAATACCCATACATGTTTTTTCTCTCACTTTTCTCTGTCCCTTCCTCCTTCTCTCTCTTTCTCTTCATCCATCCACCCATCCATGTATATATCTATGCATATGTATGTATATAAAATTTTTAAAGAATATTTCTTCTTAATCCCTTTTACCCTATGCATGATTGATTTTCATCTACTCCAAATAATTGCTCCCAATGACTATGCTGACTATTAAAAAAAATTAAAAAACACTATTTCCTTGACTAGAACATAAGCTCATCAGGGCAAACACTATCTTTTTTACCATTGTATTTTCAAGGTCCATAACAGTGTCAGACAAATGAATAGGAGCACAGTAAATATTTGCTAAGAGAATAAGTGGATGCTCTCCAACTGTTTCAGAATCTGTTTCTGGATCTTTATCTTGGGCTCTTCTTGCTAGTTTAATGGCCTCACTTCCATCCAATGTTCTCTTTTTTACTACCTGTGTACACAGTACTCTTATTCACTGCAGCATACACCTGAGGTAGAGTCCTCTTCACCCTGATTCAGCCCTAATTATCCAAAAACTTAATCTTCATTGATCAAAGATGTGGGTCTCCAAGGGAATGTGTGCATAGCCAATTTCTTTGTGTTTTATTCTTAGTAATATGTGAATATGTGAATGTAGGGTTTTACCATATCTTTCAGGTTCTAAGGAGCTGCTTGTAGTGTGTCTTAACCACATAGCAAAAAGAGAGAGATTTAGGATAGAAGCAGTTTTTTAAATACCTTCCCCATTAGGCCAGCCAGGTGGCACAGTGGTTAAAGTGACTAGATGGCTGACTGGTTAAAGTGGCCACATGACTGACTGGATCCAGCAGCTTGAAAAAACACACTGGGTGCATGTGCTTGCATGCCCAAATCCCAAGAAGAGAATGGAGGAGAATAAATTGTGATGTGGCCATCCCCTGTGAGGGTGATTCCTCTGTCTTTCTCCAGTGAACAGGCATGTCCTATAGCAAACTAAAAACAAAACAAAACAAAAACAGAAACAAAACCTTTCCAATCTTGCCCACGAGTGCTTGCCAATTCCATGACAACTGGTAAAAGCAGTTTGCTACTAGTTTTTTTGTTCCATTCTTTTAAAGCAGGTATTCTCAACCTTAACTATATATGAAAATCACCTGGGAAGTTGTTTAAATAAGTCTGATTATACATCCCCCTTCACGGGAGAGACTCGGGCATTTATAGTATGTAAAAACTCCCTACGGTATTTACAAAATGAAGGCAGGGTTCAGAATCACTAGGTTCTAAAGGGTTCAAACCATTTAAATGGTAGCTTTTCAGAAGTCCTGCACTCCAGGTCAAGGCACAGACAAAACTGACCCACTGGCAGCTTATGCCATGTAAGGGCATCACTCATAACTCAACTTTACCCAGAAGTGATTATGTGGGTCTACAGCCCAGTGTTGCCAGTATCTTCAGAACAAACTCTCATCATTTGAAGTGCTGGCAGCCAATTCAAATTTCTTTAAAATATACTTGTGCTAAACAAATATCTCTTCGGCTGGATTCCAATCATGCGCCAGTAATTTGCAATTTTTACTTTATAACAACTGCTCTCCTATATCCCAAAAAATCCTCCTTATATTTTCTACCAAATCTGTATTACATTCTTCTTCGGCTACTGCTGCTGCTGCTATTGTTTTTATTTTGGTTTTTTGTTTGTTTGTTTGTTTGTTTGTTTGTTTGCTATAGGGTGTGTGTGATCACCAGAGAGACAGAGAGATAGATAGAGATTCCCCCCCAGGGGAATGGCTGTGCTACAATCCCTTCTATTTGTCTCCTCTTAGGATCTTGGGCACCCATGCACACTCACATGCCCAGCATGATTTTCACACCTATGGGCTCAGCTCTTGAACTATGCAGTCAGCCTTGTGAAATCCAGTGCCTTTCCTCTATGTCACCTGCTGGCCCCTATATTAAATTCTAAGAAATATAGATTCCCTTTTCATCATTCATATGTGTTCCAAGTGTTATTTTGAACAAATATATTTGGAATGATTTTAAAGGGCCTAAGAGTGTGTGATTTAGAATATGAGATGCTCAGATCCCATAAATTTAGAGCAACTGCCAATATTAACATCATCTCCCACCTATAAATATTTTTAAGAGTTATTTTTATTTTAACTTGCTTTCTTTTTCTTTCTTTCTTTTCCTTTCTTTCTTCTTTTCTTCTTTCTTTCTGTCTTTCTTTAATTTGTCCAGAGAGG
>NW_006160142.1:823705-841896 GCF_000334495.1 Tupaia belangeri chinensis | reverse complement strand
GAAAAGAGTGAGAGAGAGAGTGAGAAAGCAAGCCGTCAGGCCTGGAACTTGAACCACAGTCAGTCATGTGGGAGTCCAGCACCCTTAACCACACTACCTGCTAGTCCCCCAATATTTACTAATACCTGAAATATGCAAAATACTCACCAGAACTTTGGAATCCAGACAAGTTCCTATTCCATGGAACCACCTCATATACTTAGGATGATAGAATATCACACATAGGACTTTTTTTAAAGAGGTTTTTTTGTTTGTTTGTTTTGTTTTTTGTGTGTTTTGTTTTTGTTTTGTTTTGTTTTGTTTGCCATAGGACACATGCACCCGCCAGACAGACAAAAAGAGACAGAGAGACAGAAAGCAAGAAATCCCCCCCCTCTCCTGAGGGGATGGCCACGCCGCAATCCCTTCTCCTCCATTCTCCTCTTGAAATCTTGGGCACGCACGCACACGCGCCCAGCGTGAGTTTTAAGCCACCGGGTCCGGGATACAAACTGCAGTTGACTACATGGGAGTCCAGTGACATAGCCATTACGCTAACTGCTGGTCCCAGGATTTTAATACAAATACAATACAGTCCAACAAATAGTGAAAGCCTGGCCACAGTTGAGTTTAAATGTAAGAAGTAATAGAACTTTTAGCATTTTGGCTGAAAATAAAGTCAGATAGTAGAGAGTCTCAAGTAGATGACAAATAAGTTAAAATTCCTAGAGGCAATGATGAGCAATTGAAGAAACTGTGTTATGTTCTCAGTTTTTGCAGGCTTTCATTTTGTCCTCCTTTGAGTAGGAGAGTATCACGGCAAGCAGTTAGGAGGAGCATTATGAAATGCTGATCATGGTAGTTTAGACATATTGGACACTGGAGACCAGAGAGGACGTCCTATTAGTACAATGTAGCTACGGCTGAAGACATGAGGGGTTAGAGGTGTGTGTCCTGGGTGGTACAGAGAAAGAGGAAGAAAGGGGCAGGCTCAAGAGATGTTGAACTTGACTAAGAAATATATGGGCTAGTTTTAATTCAGTCTTTAGGATGGGCTCCATTCTATATGAACACTTAACAAACTATCTCTTTTACTTTAAACAGAATATACTGAAATGGAAGAGCATTTGAGGATTCTACTATAAGGCCTTACAGATCGTCTTGTCTAACCTCCATAGTTTACATATGGAACTTAACTTTGCCCTATCATTTATATACCTTGTAGCAGAGCAAGAATAGACCTTATGTTTCTAATTAAAAATAAAAAAAATTCAAGACAGAATTGAATTGAGAGGTTGGGGGAAGAAGCATTCTCCACAGAACTTGTTCACACTGCTATCCTCTTCCGTTAGGTCTTAGCTCACCAGGATCCTGGGCACACACATGTGTCCAGTATGTTTCCAGGCCAACCAGGTCAAGAATTCAAACCATGGTCAGTCAGCATGTGGCTTCCAGCTCCACAGTCTGGTACACTATCCACTACACCATAGAGGCTGGGCCAAACTTCTGATTTTTGACTCTAGTGATCTTTTCTCTTCATCTTGTTGTTTTTTTCAGGACTTTCATATATAGATGGGTTAAAAATCAAGTGTTAGTTTCTGGTAAGAACATGAAAATAAAGAGGTAATAAAATGTGGTGAAGGGAATAATTCCATAACTAGTCAATGCAAACAATAGAGGGGGGAGCCAGGAAGAAAAGTCTCCACAACCTTGATGTAAAGGTTGTAGGAAGGAGGAGATAACGTCAGGAGTGATATACTGTAAGCAGTAGTGTCTACATTCCTTTTATCAGCCTAGCACAGATGTTGAGATAAGGGGACATAAATGGAAATAAAAGGAAGGCAGATTCAAAACAGCTATTCGAAAGCGCTTGTTCACTGGGCGATGATAAAAGTGAAGAATTGCCACTCTGGAAAGGTTGTTGAGGGGAAATCATGGAGACTCAGGGGACAATGAGGTGTGATTGGAGCTAGGCTTGGAGTGGTGCCTGCCTCATGAGTTACTATCTTATAACCATAAACCTCTCTTAAGCAAAACACCCTGGTATGTATTAAATGGCACAGCGGCCTGTAGTAGTGTCTACATGAGCCAGAGTATCTGGAAGTTTAGCTTAATGAATGGCCTATTGGAGATTCAACATCTGAACAACTGGCTCTCTCCTCCCCCACCCAAGCATTAAGGTATTATGCAATCCTTATGGCTGGGCCCCTGAGTTGCAAATATTTCTTGGCTAACTTAAGTGATGCCAAGAAGTAAAGTCAAATTGCCCTCTCTGTCCTAAATTGCTCATCAACAGCTCATATAATACAAGCTAAATAAGAAGGAAAGAAATAGGAATAAAAACGCTTTCCCTGCTGTTCCCATTTAAGTTCATAATACTTCTCCCACAGATAAAGTATTACCAAGGATGCCTCAGAAAAGGTTTTCACTGACTCAGAAATCACAACTGAGATGGAGACAAACCCATTCTGCTGACTTGGGTTTTCCACATCCCAGATGAAACTATAGGCAGGCACCACAGTTATTCCAGTGTCATAAATGGGATAAAACCCCAGTGCTGTCCAATATTAAAGTGATACTCTCTCATCCTATTTAAAACTTCATTCCATTGCATGGGCTTGCTTCAGACTTAGAAACCCACAACTGACAAAGAAGGAGTTTCTTCTCTCTCTTCCTTATTCCGCCTTCTCCTTCAGTTGCTGTTGTTTTTGGCTCCACCTGGGTTGGACCCAAGAGGGAGAGATATCGGAGGGGAAGGAGCTGACTTAAACATTGACCACACTGTGGCCATGTGGCTTGGGATTCCTCTGGCTGTGGCAGATTTTTAAATGCCAATATGTATTCTCATGAGCTCTCCTATGGGCTCACCAGGCTTCCTCACACTGAAGACCTCCCTCTATTTATAATTCCTGGAAAGAGCAATACCTCTTCCCATCCACTTCCAGTTCTCTGCCTTACACAGCTTCTCCTTTGGGTTCAAATCACTGTAAAGGCAAGCTCATTTTTCTCAGGATGAGCAGTCCATCTCCTTCTGCTGGGTCTGCGTTTGGCTTACAGAGATTCCCACACTTTTGCCCAACTGTCTATAGACCTGCAACTCTCTCCCAAGGCACCTTCAGAGGTCATACCTGAGTCATATTCTAGTACATGTATCTCCCAAATTGCCAGAAATGCATGTTGGCCCTTTTAATTAATTCTTCTAATAGCTCCACATTTGGTTTAAGGTAAGGACAAGCACTTCTTCCATGCAAATAACACTAATATTTCTCTCCTAAGGACTCCTTCCTGGGAGACTTTGTAACCTCCAATGAATCCTTTGCATTTATTTATATAGCCTGGAGGTGGGTGATGGACTAATGCTGGCCTAACAAATGTCTGCATTTTACAGTGACCTAGCACCTCGCATTGAGATACAGGACATTTACTTATTGTGCTAGGCAGTTAGGACTTAAGCTAAAATGCAGGAGTTTTTTTAATATTTAATTTGAGGACAATATTATATATGGAAACTACCTCTTCCTACCTACCAACTGCCCTTCTCTGCCCCACCCCACCCACTTCACTTCAAGACTCCTGTATAATAATATAAGAAATGCTAATCAATTAGAGGCCTAAATGACTTTGAAAGTCAGGTAGTGCATTTGCTGAGTCATGGCAGACATCTAATTTTAGTTATTCAGAATCTTTTTTTTCTTTTTCTAAATGATTTGCTTATTTTGTTCAATTCATCTGTTGGATAGTTTCCTTAAACACATTTCCAGAAGTTAATTAGGGTAAGAGTTTGACCTAAAGAGTGTTAAGCTCAAAAACTCTTGGCATTTTGAGGTCGAGAAAATGATCAATTTCTTTTCTGTATATTCTTTGCCAGGCTGTTCTCACTTTAATTTTTAAACTTGTGTGAAATTCAAAGAACACAGAGCTCAGTGTCATTTACACTTGGGCCATCATAAAAAGGCAGCTTTCTCAAAAAAAGAGTATTGGCTGTTTTCCAGGCTGCCAGAAAGCTTTTTATGGAATATTTTAAACTGCTCTCCTTTAAGTCAGAAAGGGAAATTAAATTTGGCCAAGGGTGAATGGACTGCCCAAGATATGAATTACTTCCAACAGAGACAGGGTTTAAGGGAATCCTAAAATTTGCCAATTTCAGGGAAGAAAAAAGCAAATTCCACCCACTCCATTTATCATGGAAGAAACATTAAGTAACTTCAATATAGTGAAGAAAATTTTCTTTTCAGAGCCTTCATTACAGAAATTATTCAGACACTTTCTGTTCCTTACAGAATGAGTAAAGGTACTATCTGACAAGAACAGAGAGATAGTTTTTAATAGCGCTGTTTAAAAGTAAATAAATAAATAGTGTTTGGGATATGAGCTGGTGAGAATTTCAATCTGGAATTATGAAATATTTCAAGCATGAAGTATATAGGATAATATGAGAAACATCCATAAAACACCACTCAGTTTTGCCAAATCTTACCATTTGGTCATAGTCATTCAGTTCTTCTCTCACAATATAGAATATTTTAGATAAAGTTGTGTACCATTCCTTTTTCTCTTGTCACAAAAATAAATAGTATGCTGATTTCAGTGTTGACAAATCCCACAATTCATTTTCCTTTTAATAAATATATAATGCATCTCCAAATACGTCTTAAAATATAAGTTTTACTATTATTCAGGTATGGTGAGGCTCACAGATCTGAAGACATGACTCATACAGAACAATGTACTATATTATTTTCGTATTGTTAATCTTTATAAAAAAATCTGACCTTAGTGTTTATGTTGTACGTCTATCTCATCAGTTTTTTTCTTTGCTTTCAACATTATGCTTTGGGAATTTATGTAGGTAGCTGCAAATAAGTATACACAATTAACTCTTTTCACTGATGTATTATTTGGCATTGATCAATTTACCACAATATATAAATATTTATTTATGGACATTTACACTGTTTCCAGTGTTTTTGCTATTACTAATAACGCTGCAGCAATTAATCCTTTGCCATCTCCAGGTGCACATATGACAGAAAGACAGGCATAAAATACTAGAGTCCTAGAACATTTGTATCTTGGGATTAAATACTGATTGCCAAATGTCTCTTGACAGTGTTTGCAGCAAATTACTCTCCCATCAATAATGTGGAAAATGTCTATGAGTCCATTGCCTCACCAGCACTCATATTGTAAACTTTTCTTTTAATCTTTGCCAATATGATGGTCATGATATCTAATTACTGTTTAAATTTGCATTTTCTTGATTCCTAGTGAAGTTGAGCATCTTTTCATACTTTTATTGGCCATTCATATTTTCTCTCCTATAAATTACCTGTTCACATCTTCTGCTGGTTTTTCTAAGTTGTCTGTATTTATCTTATTATTTTGTAAATTTAAAAAAATACTTTATTTCTTTCATGAGATAGAGAGAAAGAGAGACAAAGAGAGAGAGAGACTCAGCAAGGTCTGGCGCACTGCAATCAATTCTCTCAGCCTCTCAGCCAGTCAGATCATGGGTGTGCACAGGCACAACTAGAATGTTCAGACTGATGCAGGTTTTGAACCTGGACCTCTTAGACACCTCCAATATTGCACAGTAATGCCCTACCACCTGTGCCATCACAATCGAGTCTGCCAAGTTCTTCATACAGTTTATTTGTAAAAATTGCAAATATTTTCCCTAATTTTAGCTTCTCAGTTTATGTCCTTGTTTTACAGAAATTTCAAGTTAATAAAGTTTATTAACTTTTCAATTTTGATTTACAATTTGTAAAGGAAGTCTGAACACAATGCTATATGAAATTTTTTAAGTATTTACTTTTTCCATTTAGATATTTAGTAACATGGAATTGTGATTTCAATATAGTAATAAGCAAAAAAAACATATCCTTATGTTATTTTTTCCATAAGGATAATCAATAGTTCAGCATCCATCATTGATTAGACTATATCTCCCTCCACTGATTTTAATGCTACCCTGCCATTTGCTCTTATTTGTGGATTATTTCTTTGCTCTTTAGTTTCTGCCACTGGTCTGATTTATTTTTAATCATCAGAAAGTGTGAGAGAGCTAGAAGGAGAGAGAAACAGAGAAAGTACCCCACAATGGATGTGGCCACACCGCAATCTTTTCTCTATTTCCTCATTCTATTGGGATTTGGGGCACACACACACACACACACACACACACACACGTGCCTGGTGTGTTTTTCAAGTTTCTGGGACTGGGATTTGAACTGCACCTGACCTTGTGGGATCTAGCTCCCTTAATCACTATGCTATCAGGCCAGACCAGTCTGTTTTTAAATTATAATTTTTAACTGATATATACAAGTTGTACTTATTTATGGAGTACTGTGTATACATTTAGTACATGTATAAAATATATAATGATCAATTCAGGCAATAAACATTCATAATATTATTTATCATTACATTTTGTCATGTATATTCAAAACTCTTTGTTTTAAATATTTTAAAATATTCATTGAAAAGTCACAAACCATAGTAAATCTTCTGTGCTACAGTACTCTAGAACTCATTCCATTTATCTATTTGACATTGTATCTGTTAACCAAGTTCTCCCTAACCTCCCTATCACTGTCTTCTTCCCAGCTTCTGATATCCATCATTTCACTCTCCACTTCTTTAAAATCGAATCTTCTAGCCTCCTGTAATAAGCATATACACTATCAGTCTTTTGGTGCCTGGCTTATTTTGCGTAGCATTATTCCCTCCATGTTTGACTGTGTTGCTGCAAATGATAGGATTTCGTCCTTCTTTTACAGCTCTCTAATACCCCATTGTGTGTATGCTATATTTCTAAATATTCATTTATCAGTTGTTGGGTACTTAAGTAGATTTCACGTTTTACCATTGTGAATAATGCTGTCATATACCTGGGAGTGAAGATACATCTTCAATATACTGATTTCCATTGCTTAGGATATACAAGGGAACTTCAAAAAGTTTTGGGGACAGTGGAAATAAAGAATGAATTAATTTTGATGCAAAAAATTTGAGATTACTGGGTCATAAGGTAGTTGTACTTTTAGTTATTTTGAGGAACTGCCATGCCATTTTCCATAATGACTATGCTAATTTACATTCCCACTTAGTGTATATAAAAGTTCCTCTTTCTCCACAGCCTCAACAGCACTTGTTACTCTTTGCTTTATTTATATATATATATATATATATATAAAATAATTAACAAAAATGAGGTGATAATTTTTTGTGTGTTTTTTTTGCTTTGTTTTGTGTTTTTATTACCAGAGGGCATGTGCACTCTCCAGAGAGATACAGAAACAGAGAGAGAGAAAACTTTTCAGTGAAGGGATGATCATGCTGCAATCTCACCTCTTCCATTTCTCCATCCTGTAGGGACTTGGGGCATGCACACATGCGCGCACACACCTGGCCATGTTACTCAAGCTGCCAAGGCTGGAATTTGAGCCACAGTCAGCCATGTGGAATCTGGCTCCATTCACCACTAGGCTATGGGGCTGGCCCAGAATGCCACTGGCATTTCAATGAAGACAGTTTTGAATCTGTAGATTGCTTTGGGTAGTGTCATAATTAATTTTGGATGTCAACTTGTACATTGCTTTGAGTAGTGTCATAATTAATTCTGGATGTCAACTTGTAGACTGCTTTGAGTAGTGTCATAATTAATTTGGGGTGTCAACTTGACTGAGCTGAGGGAAGCCCAGGTGGCTGGTGAAGCACTTTTCTTGGCTATGTCTGTGAGAGTATTGCTAGATAAGTTTGACGTGTGAATCAGTGGACCAAGTTAGGAAAACCCACCTTCATTGTGCCTTATCATTTAAGTCAGTGAACTGAGAAGATTTACTTTCAGTGTGGATAAGGTACCTACCATTCAAACAGCTTGTGGGCAAAGGAAGGACAAAAAGAAAAACTGGGGGATTCTGCTTTCCCTCTCTGGACCCCCCTTTGAGAGCATCCTGTGGTCCACTGAAGCTTCTGGCTTCTTTGTTTGCTCCATCCCTGCTCCAAGAATTAGCCATTGTTCAGTTCCCACCAGCATTTGGGCCTGAAGCCCTGTGGCCAAACTCCAAGTTCTTTAACTTCGGGCTCTGGACTTAACACTAGTGGCCTCCTAAGGCAACTCAAGGCTTCAGCCTCAAACTAACAGCTGAACCATTGCCTTATCTGCTTCCGAGTCTTCTACATCTTCCTTCAGCTTGCAAACAGCCTAGTGTGGGACCTCGCCACCTTGTGATCATATGATATGATTCCTATAATAAATTCCTTCTTTTCTTTTTCCTGTTGCTTACTTTTCCCTGGAGAATCCTGACCAATATAGGTAGTACTGACATTTTAACAACAGTGACTCTTAAAATTTGTGAACATCAGATGTTTTACCAAGTTGTGTGTGTCTTCTTTAATTTCTTAAATCAGTGTTATACTATAGATCTATATGATCTATTCATGATTTAGATCTTTCACCCCACTGGTTAAGTTTTTTCATATATATTTTATTATACTATTGTTATTCTGTAGCTATTGTAAATGGGATTTCTTTCTTGATTTCTTCAGCTAGCTCATTACTGGTATACAAGAATGCTACTGATTTTCGTATGTTGATTTCGTATCTCGCAACTTTACTGAATTGATTTTATCAGTTTTAAGATTTTTTTGGTGCATTCTTTAGTTTTTTTTATATACAAGGAGAATTCTAAAACTTTGTGAAAAATGGAATTAAAGTAAGTTTATTTTGGTCAAAAAAAAAAAGAAAGAAAATCCATACAGTTTTTTCATAATATAAATTTTCCATAAACTTTTTGAAGATCTCTCATATTATCTTCAAACAGGTGCAGTTTGACTTTGTCCTTTCCAATTTAAATGCCTTCAATTCCTTCTGCTGCCTACTTGCTTTAACTAAGACTTCAGTATTACATACTGAACAGGAGCAGAGAAAGTGGGTCTTCTGTTCTTGTTCCCATTCTTAAAGGAAAAGCTTTAAACCTTTCTCTATCTGGTATGATGTTAGCTGTGGTTTTATCATATTGTCTTTAACATAGAAAGATATGTGCTTTCTATACTTAATTTATTAAGAGTCTTAATCATAAAGTGATGTTATATTTTATTGAATGCTTTCTCTACATCAATAGAAATGATCGTATGGTTTTTATCTTTCATTCCATTGTTGTGATGTATCACATTTATTGATTTGTGGATTTTGAACCATCCATGTACTCCTGCAATATATCCTACTTGATCATGGTGTACAATGTGATGTGCTATTGAATTCAGTTTGCTTGTATATTGTTGAGGATTGTGCATCTATATTCATTAGAGATATTGGTCTGTGGTTTTCTTTTGTTGTTGTTGTGTCCTTGTATCTTTTAGGAATTTAGGTAATTGTGACCATGTAAAATGAGTTTTGGAGGATTTAGTCCACTTGAATTTCTTAGAATAGTTTGAGAAGAATTGATGGCCATTCTTTTAGAAGATTTGTAAAATTAACAATGAAGCTATCCAGTCCAGGCTTCTTTTTCTTGGGAGACCTATTTTACAAATTCTATGTCATTGCTTACTATTGGTTTGTTTGTTCTTTCTAGTTCTTCCTGGCTCAATCTTAGTAGACTGTATATGCCCAGGAATTTATACATCTCCTCTAGGTATTTGTGTTTTTCATAAATAGTCCCTAATAGTTTTTTGTGTATCAATGTATAATGTTTCCTTTTTCATTTCTGATTTATTTCTCTTAGTCTAACTAATGATTTGTTCATTTTGTTTATCCTTTCAAAAAACACCATTTTTTATTGATCTTTTGTGTAGATGTCTTGGTTTCTATTTCATTTATTTTCGCTCTGATCTTTATTATTTCTTTCTTTCTATTACTTTTGGTTTTACTTTGTTATTGCTTTCCTAATTTCTTAAGATGTATTGTTAGGTTGCTTATTTTACTTTTCTCTCTCTTTCTATCCTTTTAAGAGAGATTTTTGCTATAGGGTGCTTACGCTCACCAGAGATACAGAGACAGAAAGTGAGAAATCATCCCCCCCAGGGGAAATAGCCGTGCTGCAATCCCTTCTCTATTCTCCTCTCAGGATTTTAGGCATGCACGCATATACGCCTGTCATGAGTTTTAAGCTGCCGCGTCTGGGACTTGAACTGCAATCAACTATGTGGGAGTCTAGCAATGTAACCATTATGCCATCTGCTGGTCTCTTTCTTTTTTTAAATGTGGGCACTTAATGGTTAACTTTTCTTCTTCATACTGCATTCGTTGTGTAAAACAGCTTTTGGTAAGTCATGTTTACATTTATTTGTTTCAAGACATTTTAAAATCTGTTTTGATTTCTTCATTGCCTCAGTAGTCATTCAGGAGCATGTTGCCCAGTTTCCATGTATTCATATATATTCCACAGTCCTTGTTGTTGACTTTTAATTCTATTCCCTTGGGGCCAGAAAAGATACTTCATATAATTCCCTTTTAAAAAAAATTTTTGAGGCCTTTTTTATAGCCTAATTAATGATCTACCCTGCACAATGCTCCATATGCTGATGAGAAGAAAGTGTATTCTGTACCTGTTGGATAAAATGCTCTGTAAATGTCTAACAGATTCATTTGGTCTGTGGTGCAGTTTAACTCTGATGTTTCTTTGTTGATTTTCTGTCTAGATAGTGGGATGTTGAAATCTCTAACTACTATTGTATTGGAGTTTCTCTCTCCCTTTAGGTCTATTAATATTTATTGCATATATTTGAGCGCTCCAGTACATATATATTTACAATTATATCTTCTTGTTTAATTGCTCCCTTTATCACTATACAATGATCTTCTTTGTTCCTCTCTCTCTCTCTCTCTCTCTCTCTCTCTCTCTCTCTCTTCCCCCACTCCTTTTAATAGCACAAGGTATGTGCATGTACCAGAAAGGAAGAAAAAAATCACCCCATAGTGGAGCCTAGTCATGCAGCAATCCTTTTTACTTCTGTTCATCCTGTCAAGACCCCAGGCATGTGCATGCATACACCTGGCATGTTCTTCAAGTCACCAGGTTTAGGAGTCAAACCACCATGTGGGATCCACCTCCCACTACACAGTGCTTAATCAATATGCTACTAGCTAGCCCACTTTGTTCTTACAAATTTTGACTGAAGGTTACTTTATCTGCTATAAGTATAGTTACATTTACTTACTTTTGATTTCTGTTTGCATGGAATGTCTTTTTCCATCCCTTCGCTCTGAGTCCATGTATATTTTTACATATGTAGAGTGCAGAAGCTGCTCCGGTGTATGGACAAAACTGTATAGGCCCCATAGAAGTAGATCCATCCTGTCTGTCCATTGTTATTTTAAATTAATTTCTACTCTCTTCTAAAATTGTCTTTATTTGTAATTCATGATAGAGCAAATGCATGGATGCGTTTGAGAGAGAGAGAGAGACCTTCCACAGAGCTTGGGCATGTCATGGGCCCCTTTCTCCAGTTCTTCAGCCTGCCAGGATCATGGACATGCATGCACAGACTCGGTCCACTTTCATATCAAGTGGGCCTTGGACTCAAACTGCATCTGGTTCATGACTTCCAGCTCTGTAGTCCAGTACACAATGGCTTGTGCCACAGAGGCCGAGTTCATTCATTTCTACTCTATCTTTATTATCTCTCTCTCTACTCTCTCGAGGTTTCTTCTCTCAAGGTAAACTCAAATTTTGCAATGTATTTTACAGTTAGTCTGTTAGACTCTCATTTACTGTATTTATAAAATGACAATTCAGCAGTTGCAGGAATAATGCTTTTACTTATGCTCCTGATTTAAAGGAAATCTTTATACAACTGTTTGAATTCATTAATTAGAACTAGATCAGCAAGGTTCTACTGAATTATCAGACGGTTGCAGATTAAAAAAGCTTCCATGACAAATAAGGTTTACAACTTTAAGTAGAAAATACAGTTTTCTTCAAATAAGTGTAGTTTTCTGTAACAATTATTATTAGTGTTAAAGTTATAAGTCAAGAGCCCTTAGAACTATTATAATAAATCCTTCTATGTTACAGGAAAACTCCTAGCCAATCTTAGCAATCAACTTATGCAGAAACTTAACCTTATACTTGTGAAATCACATTAGTATAAATTAAACTTAAACTTTATTTATATATCAAATTGCAATGTCTCCCTGAGTTTTTATCTCCTCAAAACACCTTTCATATCAACAGTCTCTCATTTACATTTACCAATATTTCTTGTTAAACTGCTTTTGAGTTTCACTTTAAATTCGAACCAGAAATGAAATAAAGAAATATTGGTTTTATCATTTTCTGTTTCCACAATGCCATTGTTCTTTGAATAGTTTCTTGTGTTGGAAACTTTGTTCACTAATTTCTATTTTTTCTGTTTCCTTCCCTGGTATAATTTAAAGTTTCAAATTTCTCTATAAGTTGCAATTTAGGTACATCCCATAAGTTTGATATACTGTATTTTCATTAGGGTTTAATCTAAATAACTCCTAATTATAATTCCAATTTCTTCTTTGGCTCATATATGATTTAAAAGGGATGCTTTCATTTTGTTTCAGTTTGCTTTACTTCAAGTTTTATTTTCCAGATGAGTATACATGTGTTGGGGGAAAGGGATTAATTATTTTTATTATTAAAGTTTTATTTTTAATTGCCTTATTGTCAAGGAAAATTATTTGTTTTTATACTAATTTTATTTGTGACCTAATTCTGGGTTAAATCTTTTTTTTAATTATTCTTTACTGACTTGGTGGGTTTTGCAGCCATTATGAATGCTTACCTATTCAATAAGAAACACTAGTTTTTTGTGTGCTTCTACTGAATTAAATTTTTTGTTTGTTTATTTTTTGCTATAGGATGTGTGCACTTGATGGACAGACAGAGAGAGAGGGAAAGTGAGAAATCACCCCTCAGAGGGGATACTGCAATCTCTTCTCTTTCATTCTCCACTCAGGATTTTGGACACGCAAGTATGCCCTACAAATGTTCCAAGCTGCCAGGTCCAGGATTCAACCATGTGGGATCTGGCCACCTTAACCACCACACATCTAACTTGCACTGTATTCCTAGGGAGTTTTTTGTTGTCGTTATTGGTTAACAAGCTTCTTGTGACTGAGTCATGCCTGGCTCCCCTTTCCTAGCAACTTCTCAAAACCTTTACTACTTTTCTGAGGCTAAGAAGAAAATGAAACATCATTCTTCTAAGAAGCCACATTGTTAGCTTAGGACCAACTAGCAATAGTGTATCCGTGTCTTCCTAAACTGGGCTTTCTTTAGCCTGGGCCCAGTGGGCCAGCAACTTACTATACATAGGACTGAGGTGAGGCTAGAGTTTAGCAGGAAAGATGGGTCTCAATCTCTGTATCTTCATCTTCTTCCCCTTCCCTCCAAATTCTTAGGTTTCCCAGCTGCCTGTGCATGGATTCTGGACATATCACAGCCCAGTCTAGTTAGTGCAGGCAAGCTCTGGGGCTAACTTCTGTTTACCTGGGGTCATTAAGTGAAATCTTTGCTAAAAATTATTAGTGGCTAATTAATTTTGTCCAGATATATCTTCGATTTATTCTAATATTTACATTATCATTTTCTAGGCATGGAATTCTAGACAGGCAATTATTTCTTTAATAAATTTTGAAGATAGTTTTACAAATTTTTTCTAATTATGTTTTCTTTTAAGATAAATTCTTTTTCTCTCTAATTGCATAGAAAATATTTTCTATAGCTGTACATTATCTGGTAGTGGATTTATTTTTGTTCCCCTCTCTGGGACTCATTGAGATCTCTAAATCTGTATCTTTCATAAGTTGTAAAAGAAATTCTAAATGCTGTCTTATTGAAAATTACCTGTCCTCCATTTTCTGTACCTTTCTTTCTAGAATGCATATAAGATGATTTATACACAAATGAAAGAAAGGGGAAAGGAAGGGAGGGAGGGAGGAAGAGAGGGATCTTTGCATCCCATCCTCATATACTAGTTTGGCATCAAAACAGAAGTCTCTCAGCTACCAAGTCCAGAAACTACCCCCAACATACCTTGGCTTCAGTTCATTCTTTTAGAATTCCGGTTTGCATTCATCACTGCTAAGGGTTCCATCTGGTGTCCAGCTGCTCCACTTTAGGACCCTGGAGGTTGCTCATATTTGTATAAGCTCAGCTATGCATTTAAAATATTGGGTCATCAGAAAAGCCATGATGCATTTTTGCACAGAAAAACATAGAAACTACATCATGAATTTTCTGACAACCCAATAATATTTGTTATGTTTTACAGACCTGTGGCTGATTTTCAGTGGAAATGTCTTCAGATTATCTAGTTTATAATATTTCAGAAAGTGGGAGTCAAGGCTTTCAATTCTCAAAAAAAAAATGTATTAGTAATTTTGAACCATTTAATACAGGCACAATACAGACACAGCCCCTGAAAATTTTAGAAAATGTGCATGCTTCTAGAGCTGACTTAAAAAGTTCTATCTAGCTGTCTGGTTATTAAGCAGAAAAGTCAATTGTTCAAGAATCTACTCTCTGTGCATCTCATTAATTAACATTTTACTTTAATAGCTCAACTCTCTACAACTTTAGATAGAGTAGTTTAAACCAATTCTACTTGTTTTTATTGGTTTGTTTTTATCATTTTTCCATCTTTTGATAAATAGAAACAAAAGGAACTTGGATAAATTAATTAAGATTAAGTGAACACAGTTAAGGTAGTGTGAACTACTCTTGTCTTTTTAGACGGTCATTCTAGAAGTAGATACTCTTCCAGGACCATTATACCTAACCCTGTATTAGATTACCTTTTATTTATATGGGTTTCACAGAGACTATGATTTTAGTATGACCTGATAATTTTGAGGCCCAGGCCCCAAATCACCCTCTCCCCTCAATCATTCATTTATATAATTTTGTACTTTGAGACCTTTCTCATTTTAATCCTAGTACAACCTGTATAGTCATTACATCAGCTGTAATCTATCTATAGCTGTTTTCTGACCATCCAGAGGTTTCTGGATTTGCCTTCCCAACAGGTATATGAACTTCCCCGGAGCAAAACAGCACACATGATTTTCTCTATGATTCCTCATTATAGAGCTGGTACACAGGGCAGCCAACTGCAAATGAAGTAAAAGAGAAGCCCTGAGGGTCCAGAAGTTAGTATAATGGCTATGTCGCTGGACTCCCAGGTAGTCGACCACGGTTTGAGTCCCAGACCTGGTGGCTTAAGCTCACTCCAGCTTGTGTGTGTGCATGCCCAAGATTCTGAGAGGAGAGTGGAGGAGAAGGGACTGTGGTGTGGCCATGGGGGGCGGGGGGTGATTTCTTGCTTTCTGTCTCTCTATCACTCTGTCTTTCTGGCGAGTGCACGTGCCCTATGGCACAAACCTCTGAAAAAAAAAAAAAAGAGAGAAAGAGAGAGAGAAGCCCTGTTTGCCTGAGTAATGGCTCTATCTGAAACAGGAATTTCAGTAACATTAGTAAATGATGGAGCTAAAGCAATGAAATGGTTATGAAACTATCCAAGTCTATGTGTTTAATTATAATTCCTGCTTACCGACTGCCATATGGAGGGAATGGTTAAAGTTGAAAGAAGACCAAATCCCTATTAGTCAGTTACAAAGCACAAAAGGCCAGAGGGAGGAAGGCCAGGCAAGAGGACAGTATTCCTATTGTAGAGATTTCTTTTTTTTCTGTTGTAGAGATTTCTAAAGGGTTGTTTGTAATTTTATCCTCAAGCCTAGAATTTTCAGACCATTCAACAGTTACTCATTCAGTTATTCAATAAACATTTACTGAAATCTATTATGTGCTATGCATTGTTCCAGCTATTTGGTATAAGCAGTAACAAATCAGATGAAAATTCCTGCCCTCATGGATCTTGCATTCTAGTTATGAAAGATAAATAAATACATGAAAGCAAAAATAGATAAACAAAATTTATAATATGTCAGAAGTGCTATAAAGAAAAATATAAGCAGTAAAGAAGGGAAGCAGAAGCCAAATTAGGGAGATTGTCATTTTGAATCAGGTGCTTAGGAAAAGCTTCACTGGGAAAGTGACATTTGAACAAAGTATCCAGGAGGTAAGGGAGCAGACCATGAGTATATGTGGAGAGTGGTGTACCAAACCAAACTACAAATGCAAAAATATTAGTCAAGAAGAAACCTAATGTCTAAGAATAGCAGGACGATACTGTGAAAAGGGCTTGGCTGAGCAAAGGGCGGGGGGCAGGGGGGAGGTCATACCTGAGGTTGGAAGGTCTATGGGTATAGAGAGAAGGAAGCTCTATAGGATTCTCTGAAGGCCATTGTAAAAACAATTTGGATTTTTCCCTGAGTGTAATGAAGGAGCCACTGGTAAAAAAAAAAATTGAGGCATATATGAGACAAATATTTCAAGCAGAAGAAAATGGCAAAAACCGAAGGTAGCTGAGGTTAAAAGATTTTTTTAAGATAAGAGAAATCATGGCATGTTTTTACATTGATGGGCAGAATCCAATAGAGAAGGTAAAGAAGGTGAATAAAATGTGTGAAAGAAAACAGAGGAAATGGGGGTCAGCAGGTGGCATAGCATGGTGGTTAAGGTGCTGGATTCCCACATGATCAACTGTGGTTGGGTTCCTAGAGGCAGAAGCTTTAAAATCATGCTGAGCACGTGTGTGTGCACCCTAAATCCTGAGAAGACAATGGAGGAGAAGGGATTGTGGCATGGCCATCTCCTCCAGGGGGTGGGGAGTAATTTCTCACTTTCCCTCTCTCTGTCTCTCTCTTGAGTGCATGCACTCTAAGACAAAACAAACAAACAAAACCTGGTAAATAATGTAGTGGTTACCAGGACTAGAAAAGAAAGGAAGATTCGGTGTGGCTTCCAGGGGTTGTTCTGAGGCAGAACCCTGGACAGTTCCCCAGGGCCCAAGGTGGGAAGGTAGTGGCAGCAGCTCAGGGGCAGGGTAGAGGAAGGTAGTGAGTGGGTGAGAGAGCCTGAAGTTTTCTACTGGTCTCTGGTTTCCCTTGGACTAGGAAGTGAGGTCCGGTGAGCATGGTAATAAAGGAGATATTGGAGATTGGTATAAAGGAAGAGAAAGGGTCACATGGGACTACAGGAGGCAAAAAGAGTATGATGACAAACAAGGCTAACATCCCAGCTGGGCATGGTGCCAGCTATTCGATCCTGGGTCTATTTTTTATCCTTTCAAATTTTCAGTTTCCTCATTCGCATCAAGGTGAATGTTCCAATGTCACTGTTCTGCAGTGAGGATGAAGAGAGGGATTATAAAAGCAATTTCAGCTATTAATATTATGACAAGCACTTAGCATATGCTAGTTGTTAGGCACTTAGTTACTTATTATTGGATATATTGTGATATTTTATGTCTACTCTCTTTTCAGGAGGTTTGTCCTCACCAAGCTTCGTGTCATCCCAAAAGGAGCATTTTCAGGATTTGGGGACCTGGAGAAAATGTATGTATTCTTGACGCTGCTGTCTGTGAATGCCTCCGTGGGTTGCAGGCAGCAACCTCAGATCACATCCAGTCTGCTGCTCTGCATGTGCTTAGAAGCCAGAACGGCTTGCCAAGCAAACTTCTTGCATCTCCTCCCATTTTATTCTCTTACTATGGTTTCTAAATGATAGAGTGGAGCATTTCAGAGTGCTGAAATGTGCAAGGTCAATCTAAGCAATATATTGGATCATCAGAAAAGTCATGATGCATTTTTGCATAGAAAAATACATCATGACTTTTCAGACAACCCAACATATACTTTTTTAAGGGGTTACTTCCAAAGTGGGAGTAGAACCTTCATAAACTACAGCTTATTTGTTCTACTGTCACCCATTGTCTTTCAGAGATACTTTCTACTGTTTCTGATTAATTTTTGGGAGAAGGGCCTAAATTTGTGCTTTAGAGATCCTCTAAACATCTTCTTCCCAAGTCATGCACGCAGGCAAGTGGAAATTGATATATAAACATTTTAAGATAATAGGAAATTTTACAACACCAATGGAGATTTCATTTGAAAAGGGAAGACTCCTTTGTTACTGAAAACATTCACTTCTTATTGTATCTTCTTATTGTACTGGCTTCATTTAGTTTAAGGTTTTCCCAAAATAGGGTGTTCTCAAAGAAAGATGCAGCAGTTAAAAACAGGGCAAATCTTCCAACACTTAAAATAACTTGCCCTCTTTTTTTTTTTTTTTTTTTTTGGGAGGTTTTTTGTCCCCTCGGGCACGTGGCGC
>NW_006160142.1:817174-823658 GCF_000334495.1 Tupaia belangeri chinensis | reverse complement strand
TGGGGGATTGCTACGCCACAATCCCTTCTCCATTCTCCTCTCGGGATCTTGGTCACGCACGCATGCACACGCGCCCTGCGTGAGTTTTAAGCCACAGGATACGGGACTCGAACCACGGCCAACTACATGGGAGTCCAGCGACATAGGACATAGCCATTATGCTAACTGCTGGTCCTTTTGCCCTCTTTTTGAAGGCTTCTGGTCCCATCTCCTGGGCCACACTGTGCTAGCTATTGGATATATTTAGACTAAGTTCACTAGCAAATCAATTAAATGGGGGGGGGCGAAGGCATAGAAAGCAACCATGGATACCAGAGACAATGTGAGAGGAGGGTGGGACATGGCAGAGGGTGAGGGATAGGGAATCAAGGATGGCAAAACAAAAAACAAAGTATACAAGACATAAGAATTGGAAAATTATTTGCTGATAACATGTATGTTGATGTGCTTGATTGAGCCAATATACAGTGTATTTTGGATGGAAAATTCATTTGTATGCTGTAATGATGTACAGTGAATTAATGTAAAAAAAAAAAAAAGGAAGTACGTTCACTACAGAGGCACAGTCAAGATTTGGGACTCAAATGCCAGTAAGTACAGCCACAGATATATGGAGCGAACAAAGGGGATGATTTTCTCATAATAAAATGAAAGCAACCCCCCAGGACATGTTTCTCTTTCTTGAAGCCATTCAAATTTTCCTGTTTCTTTTACACTCCTTTAAGAATACTTTCTGAGATCCAAGAAAGAGGGAAAGGAATCCATTAACACAAAGAACACAAACAATGTAAATAAGGTAGAAATGGGCATCAACAATTGAGTTACTTGCCTAAAATGGGTGTTAAGAATCCTGGGGTTAAGTGCTCATTTTGCTGTAAACACACTAAGTAACCTTGATTAAATCACCTGAGCTTTCTGGATCTTGGTGTCCTTATCTGTGTGCTAAGAGGAGTTTTAAAGTGGAGTCTACATCATTTTTAAATTTCCATTCCCAAGTTGGAGGAGAGCTCAGTATAAGACCTGTCATTTCTAGGATTTACTTTGTTGAGGCCACACAACACTCAGAGGGATTAGAGAAGATGAGAGACCTCTCACCTGAACAGAGAGCCCAGAGAAGCCAGGAAATTAACAGAGTTGGAAAGTTTTGAGCTCAAGGTGCATTCCAAGATAGATTAGCCATTGCACTGCCTGAAACTAACATCAGCTAGATGACTACTGGATCCTCCTATACCCTCAAATATCTCTGTCACTAAATAAAGTTATGCTGACAGAAATATCAGATATCACAAATAACTTACTTTGATAAAATTTAATCCAGAAAGTGAGATGAGTCCTGCCTTAGGTGCCTGGCATCAGATGAAACCTTCCTGTGGGGAAGTGATGGCTAAGCCAAGGTAACATCATCATAATCCAAGAGGCAGAGCAGATGGCTCAGGAACTCAGCTTCCCCAGACTCAGCTTGTCCATTTCTACCTCATGTCTTTATTCATCAGACACAGTGAAGTGCCAAAAATAAAAATTAATCTTACTTTTAAATACATTAGAACGGGGCATGGTTCAAGTCCTGGACCTAAAAACACCTTTTTATGTCTAAACCTTCAAAAGCTTTCAGCAGAGGGCCTAGCACCAAACTGAACCCTGAGTAGACTTGTTTCATCTTCTACTCTTGGTCACCAATGAGTCCTTGTGTCCTTTCCAGAAGCATCTCCCTCACGTTCCATTTCCTAAACTTAATAAATATCAGTTTCTTCTTCAATATCTTCCTCTTCACAAATCACAAAGTCCTCTTCATTCATTCTGTACGTGTCCAAGTTTCACCTAACCTTACAAAAAGAAAAAAAACTTTTCTGTATAAATTCTGCCTTCCTTCCATGCTACCTTTTTCTTTCTCATTACAGCCATTCTTTTGAACTAGCAGCCCACATTCACTGCCTCGCTACCCTTTCATTTCCATCATTCCTCACCCTGCACAATTTCTATTTAGCCACAAGTTCTTCCACACCATTCCACTACTCTATCAGAGGTCTCAATGATACCATAACTGCCAGACTTCTACTTTGTGCTCATGGTATTTAGCTTATTTGTTGCTTTTAAATTTTGATTATTAGTGTCATTCTTTCTCTCATTTTTCTTCTGGGATACCACACAATCCTGCCTCCCCATTAGCCTCCCAGATTGATGCATATTCAGTTCACTCCATCTTTTTTATTACTTAACTGCCCCTCAAAAGTTTATATATTCCAGGACTCTAATTTTGATCATTTTCTTTTTTAAATAGACCTACCCATTAACTATTATTATTATTATTATTGGAGAGGTTTTTGCTATAGGGCATGTGCACTCGCCAGAAAGACAGAGAGATAGAAAGCAAGAACTCACCACCCCCCAGGGGGGATGGTCACTCCGCAATCCCTTCTCCTCCACTCTCCTCTCAGAGTCTTGGGCATGCACGCACACATGCCCGGTGTGAGTTTAAGCCACCAGGTCCGGGACTCAAACCATGGTTGGCTACATGGGAGTTCAGCGACAGAGCTATTACACTAACTGCTGGTCCCCCCATAAACTATTATTAATCTGATAATATCTTACTAACAGAGCTCCTAACCTTTCAGTTGCATCCTCCACCTCTCTTCTGAGGTCATAAATATTATTTTGAAATGGAGAGACATCTAAATATTTATACCTGAATGAAGTGCAAGTACCTGAAATTCAACATATCCAGAACTGGTTCATTATCATTATCCTTAAATTTCTCATTTTACCATCTTGCCCAGTGAATAACACCATCATCTGCCCAGATTCCCAACCAAGATGATCCAAAGCCTCCCTTGACTCACATCCCTTCTCTATCCATTATACACAGGTGCTCTTCCAGTCCTATTGACCATCTACCCCTCAGAATACTCTAGAATCCTGCCCTCCTCATACTTTTTACTACTAGGTCAGAAACTTCACCAGTGGTGTAGCCTGCAGCATGAAGCTGCCAGGCCTTTCTAAACTCCAGTATTCCTAGCAATTTGCTGCCAGACTTGTACTGTTCAAATTCCCTTACAGAAGAACCCCTAGGGGGATCCTCATTGCTATAGATGTAAGTTTTAAATGTCTGACACAGAAATCAAAGCCCTTGATCTCTCACCATATGCACTATGTACCCCACACTCTCACCAGGTGGGACAGTTTTTCATTCTTTAAGCGCTGTCATTCCCAGAAACTATATTGCCTATGTAGAATGTGATGGCTGATTCTTCAGAGAATAAAAATTGTTTCAGGTGAACAAATAAATAAATGAGCAAACAAGTGAACAAAATAAACTTCCACACTGTTCTTATGTAGATACCTAAAATTCTACTGCATAGAATCTTGCTTGTTCCTCAGGGGCAAAATGATATATTTACTCTTCTATAATCTTTCCATAATTGCTTCTAAACCATAATCCTTTGTTCCTAGTATTAACAGCACATTTTTCAGATTGTATTTGGAATTTATGTTTTCCCAGATTGTTTTTTAGGGGCAAGGTCAGAATGTCACTTAATGTTAGACAAAGTACACCAGCAAGTCCTTCTTTTTATCTCCTTGTTATACCTCTATGCTGTCCACTTGTCTCCTTCTCCAGCTACCGCCGTCTTTCCTTGGTGTCTTTCCCTCCTTGTGCTACTATAACAAAATGCCACAGGCTAAGTAATTTATCTTCTCACAGTCTGGAGGCTAGAAAATCCAAGAGCTGGTACGGAACTTCTTTCTACCTCATAGCATGGCAAAGAGCAGAAGAGCCAAAGGGAACGATTGCTGTCCTTCCATGGCAGAAAAACAGAGAGCAACTTCACTCCTCAAACTCTTTATAGCAGCATTAATCCATTCATAAAAGCAGAGCCCTCAGTGACCTAAACACTCCCAGAAGAACCTACCTCTCAAAACTGTTGCACTGAGGATTTAATTTTCATGTGAAATTGGGGACCAACATTTAAACCACAGTACTTGAATGACCACAAGTCTTCTACTCACTCCCCCAACCATTTCAACCTAGCAACCAGAGTGTTATTTCTAAATCCATATCTGATCATGTCACCCTTCACATATGCCCCACCACACACACACACACACACACACACACACACACACACACACACATATCATGCCTTTCCACTGCTCTTAATACAAAAAAAAGACTTCTTAATACAGACTTTTTAACGCTGCCCTGCCTAGTAGGACCTCTTGAATTCGCTCCTTTGTACTGCTAGCACTCTTTCAGTGCATGGTCCCTGTTTTACAGCCCACCATGGGTCTTGGTACATGGTGCTCTTTCTGACTAGAGCAGCCTGTCTATTCTGCTGCTTTCATTGTCCTTTAGATTCCCATACCAATGCCACTTAAAATCCCTCCCTAACTTCTCCAACTAGGTAAATATTTTCTACTGTTTATACCTTTTAATCACCACTAATCTCTGTATGGTGACTATTTAGTGATTTCATATTTACTTACATGATAACTTAATTAGCTTCAAGCCCTATTGGATTGTAAGTTCTATAAGTATTAGAACATGTTTGTTTTTACACCGTATTGAATCCAAGGTATCTCACACAAAATCTAGTATATATAATAAATATCGGGTAAGTGCATCCATAAAAATTAATGAATTGGGCCAGCAGGTGATGTGATGGTTAAGGTTCTGGACTTCCAAATGGCTGACTGCAGTTTGAGTTCCCCAACCCAGTGGCTTAAAACTCATGCCTGGCACGTGTGCATGCATGCCCAAAATCCTGAGAGGCAAATGGAGAAGGGATTGCAGCATGGCCATCCCTCCTAGAGAATGATTTCTCACTTTCCCTCTCTCCATCTCTGACAAGTGCACATGCCCTATTGCAAAAACCTAAAAGAAAAAAAAATTTTTTTAAGTTAACCAATTGAGTTATTAGAGAACACTAAAGACATCCAAGTATGAAAAAAATACTAAATAATATGAATGCTAATTATAAAAACTGTAATAGCTGATAGGCATATGAACACTAGTTGAGAATTTACTATGATGTAAGCAGTTATGTAGTTTTAATTTAAAATAAGCCCAAGGTAAATATGCATAAGACAATATGTGCAAAATAAATGATATGAACATTATATTTGTTAGCATTCTTCCTATTGTGAGAGGCAAAAGAAAATAAACCTCAAATAAGCTCAGGAAAAAGAAGAGAATTTAATGGTTCATTTAACTTGATGGTCAGAGAGGAAGAACCAGCTCAATTCAGATTCTATGTCCTTAGGACTTGGGCTCTCTTACTCTCAGATTTCCTTTCTATTATGTTCGTTTCACCCCTGGTGGCAAGATGGCAGCAGCAGTCTGGATTCCCATCCTCTTGGAATTCTATTAAGAAGAAAAGACTGATCTTTTTCTCTCAGTTTCATAAAAGACTTAAGATTCAGATTGATTTACTTAAATCACACAACATTTCCTGGACAACACTGCAGCTAAGAGAATGTGAGCTCCAATTGTCTTTGGCCTGGTCAATGAGCGCCATCTTATAATTAAAAACACCTACCTGACCACAGAGGGGAAAAATATGGGGGCCAGATGCTCTTAGTTGGGCAAAAACCTGATGTCTAACAAAGAACTGATCTTGTTGTCATTCAGGAAAGAAAGGTCTCTGTGGCCTGGGTGGTTGGAGAATATTTGTGGAATTCAACTGAAACATGAAGGATGAGTAGGATTCACACTAGCAGGTGTTTCATTATTATTAATATCCTTGTTATAATTATTATCACTGTAGTTAACATTATTGGGTACTTACTTACACCTGTTACATTCATTGTCTTTTATGCTCTTAGTCACACAGGAGGTAGGTACCATCGTGAGTGCCATCTCACAGATGAGGAAACAGACTTGAAGAGATCAATTTCCTTGTCCAAGGTAACATAGTAGGTAAACAATAAAAAAAAAAATGTACCTCATCTGCACGGACCTAGACTGTCTCCATATTGTACAAGTGTTTTAACCTCTCACATTCCTCATTTGTAAAATTTTTAAAGAACTTTTTATCCAACTTTATTATTTTGTTGTTATTATTAACATTTACATTTGGCCAGAGAGAGAAAGAAAGTGAGAAGGCAAGCCACCAGGTCTGGGACTTGAATTGGCCATACAGGAGTCCAAGAAGTACCCTTAACCACCATGCCAGCTGCTGGCCCCCACAGAGTGTTAACACTAAGGCCTATTTCATAGGGATTTCAAGGCCATAGTATACCTAATCTCAGTGTCTGGTACAACATGGACACTTCATGAATTTGGTTCCTCCCCTGCCCCTTTCTTCCCTGTTAGAATGATTGAAAGGGCACACCCCAATTCTTGCTGATGATGTGCCTTGTTCATTAACTCTCTCCCTTCTATTTCTTCAGAAATCAACAGGGAAAGGAGTCTTTTTTGGAGAACAAAGAACAGGAGCTTCTCTGTAAAAAATGAAATGGCCACTCTTCACACCTTAGCTTTATCAGCATA
>NW_006160142.1:805212-817158 GCF_000334495.1 Tupaia belangeri chinensis | reverse complement strand
CTACTCTTCATTGCTTTGGGACTGGCTGGGGGAAAAGGAAATCATCAAACTCTCTGGGATGTGAAGTGGCTTTGCAAAGTGCACTGTAAACTGTTTACATTGTCTTTAATTACTTCGAAGCCATATGTCAGCTTGGTATAAAGTGTGAAGATTACACTGAACAGGGTGGGGGGAGTAGGTGACAATGTGGTGATTTATGTTAACCAGAAAAATTATGTATGGAAATGAGTGCAATTTAAAAACACATCTACGTGCTATTATAACACTGGAGGGGAAAGAAAATCCAGTTTATAACAAAATATCTTTGAAAATAGGAGCATGATGAATATGTAAATGAGACCAATCAACATCAGCTGAGATATGGTATATGCAGATGAGGCGGCAATGAGCCAAAATGTGAAATAGCTCCCAAACCATAAATATGAACCATATAAAATTCATTTGAAATATTCATGATAACATAAGGACAAAAAATATAATCAAGTGATTTATTTGCATATAAAAATGAGAACACTAGTCTGACACTCCAGCCTCCACTCCCAGATCACTGGGGAAAGAAAAGTTAACAGAGGGGCATTTAAAGGAAGAGATTCATTGAATGAGAACCATTGTGTGCACGTTTAAGAAGTTGAGGGTCCTCCCAATTCTCAGTTCTTCAGGCCCACTCAGCACAGATAAAGGAAAAGAAGTAAATCAGGCAACTAAAACTGTTAACTGCAACAGTGCTAGAAATCTGGGTACCAGTCAGCTTTGCCTCACTGAGCATTTCCTTGTTAAATGACTTAAATCCCTTTTACCCCAACCTTCTACAATTCTAAGAGTTAGTGAGCTGAGCTAGAGCCTTGAGTCCCCTTCCTACAGTAAAGTAAAAAGGAGAGGCTTACGATTTTATAGGTACTTGGTTAAAAAGGAGAGGCCAGTGTTGAACTGGTTAGATCTCTGAATAGGAAGAAGAGATTTGAATCCCTGGGAATAACAAGGATAACCAAGTTCAGTGGTTCTCATCTTGGGTTGTATTTTAAAATCCCTTTGAGAGCTTTGAAAATAATCCACAGACTTGAATATCATTTCCAGAGATACGTATTCCATTTGTCTAGGGTGGAGTCCAAACATTGATCATTTTTTAAAGTTCTCAATGACCCTCATGTACATCTGGAGTTGAAAGCCACTGAAATAGATGACAGTTACGTCTGAATCCAGTTTGTACAGAGAACATTCATGAACATGTACAGTGTATCTATATGGTGTGGTTAGACACAGAAGAGGTTGGTGGGACATACAGACAGAGGAAGCTGAAAAAAAGGCCTCCATAGCCAACTTATAGGCTATGGGACAGCTTTAGGTGTAATGGTGTGTTGGAAATTAAACGGGATATTCTGAACAACTAACTAAAATTATATGACTTACATTTGTTAAAGAGTGCTCCCATACAGAGATTTTTTTATTTGCTAATATTTTGTCAAGAATTTTTGTCTCGCTGCCTGCAGGTGGCATGATGGTTAGGGAGCAGGACTCCTACTCAGTGAACTATGGTTTGAATCCTGGACCCCAGCAGCTTGAAAATCACCCTGGGTATGTGCGCACGTGTGCCCAAAATCCTTAGAGGAGAATGGAAGAGAAGGGATTGTGGCTAGGCCATCTCCCTCTGGGGGGAATAATTTTTCACTTTGCTTCTCTCTCTCTCTCTCTGTCTCTGTCTCTCTCTCTCTCTCTCTCTGTCCCTCTCCAGCAAGCACACACACCCAATGGCAAACATAAAAAAATGAAATAAAAATTGTGTCTGTATTTAAAAAGATATATTTATTTTATAAATATATATATTTATTTTCTTATAATTTTTTGTTTATAGCTGGTGTTATAAAATGAGTTAAGAAGTGCTCCCTCATTGTCTGTCTCTTGAGTTTGTTTTATAGAATTCAATAGAGAAACAATTTTTTTAAAACAAATGGTGCTAAATTTACTTGGTATCTATATGGGAAAAATAAACCTCTACCCTTACCTCATAAGATATACAAAATTTCACTATAAATGGACCACAGAGATAAATGTAAAGGCTAAATCTTTAGAATTCTTAGAAGAAACACAGGAAAAAGTATACAATCTTGGAACAGGCAAAGATTTCTTAAGTATATTACAGCAAGCATAAAATAAAAATGTTATTTTGGACTTCATCAAAATAAAGAATTTCTGCTTTTCAAAAGATAGTACCAAGAAAATCAGAAACCAAGACTGAAATCATTTGCAATACCTATATCTGAAAAAGGACTTGTATTAAGATATGTTTTTAAAAAAACCTCTTAAGTCAGATGCGAATCAAAACCACAATGAGCTACCCCAGTCAGAATGGCTAAGTTTAAAAAAATAAAGTCTGATAATGGACCAGCAGTGGTATAATGGTTACATCACTGGACTCTCATGTAGTTGACCACGGTTCAAGTCCTAGACCTGGCAGTTTAAATTTCAAGCTGGGCACATGTGCATGTGTGCCCAAAATCCCAAGAGGAGGATGGAGAAGAATGGATTGCTGTGTGGCCATCCCCCATGGTGGTGATTTCTCACTTTTTGTCACGGTATCTCTCTCTGGCTCTCAGGTGAGTGCACACACCCAATAGCAAAAATCTCTCACATAAATAAATAAATAAAAATAATAAAGAGTGATAAGTGCTGGAGAGGCTGTGGTAAAAAGGGAACTCTCCTACATTGTTGTAGGGAATATAAATTAGTACAGCCACTGTGGAGAACAACATGGAGCTTCCTCAAAGATTACAAATAGAACTATCATACAATCCAGCAATTCCATTCCTAGGTATCCACCCAAAGGACAAAAATATACTCAGTCAAAAAATTCTTACACATCTTGGGGTTGGTAGATTGTATGGTGGTTAAAGGTGCTGGATTTTCATATGGCTGACCATGGTTGTGTCCCAGACCTGGTGGCTTGCTCTCTCCCTTTCCCTTTCACCCTCTCTCTGTCTTTATCTGGTCAAGTTAAATAAATAATAATAATAATAATAATAACAAATAGAATTAAACGAATAATAATTTTTTGAATTACAAATCTATATTTATTGCAGCATTATTCATAACTGCTAAGACGTGGAATCAACCCAAATGTCCAACAACAGATGACTGTATTGAAAAAAACATGGCACATATACACTATGGAATACTACTCAGTCATAAAAAACAATGAGACTCTAGCATTTGATAGAAAGTGGATGAATATGGAAGATTTAACACCAAGCAAAGCAAGCCAGACTATGAAGGAAAGGTATTTTTATGTCCCTACTCAGTATATTAGGTTGTCAAAAAAGTCATGGCATATATGTATATTGTATGCCCCACTCAGTATATAAAAGTCATGTTACTTTTCTAACAACCCAATATACTGAATGTCTGCACTCTATGGCAGAAACTGAAAGATAGGATGATACAGTGTGTGGGGGGGTGGGAAATGAGGGGGCATGAGATGAAGGGAATAAAGGGGAAAAAAAGAAGCAAAACATTTAATGGTCACAAAAATGGAAAATTATGTGTTGCTGATATACATGGTGATATCTTCAGACTAATATATTGTGTATTTAGCTAGGGGAAAAAAATGGCTAAAAGTTTTTTTAAAAAAATAGTGATTGGAGAAGCCCACATTAATCTAAAATATTGGTAAGACTATTTCCTGAGTGATTATAATCAGCAGAGCCTTTCTGCTGCCTTGAAATTAATCTTTTGTTGTTTTAAAGGAAAACAAAATCATAAAAGTAAAAAAATAAGTAGAAAAACTCAATTAAAAATGGCCAGAAGAGGGATGGCAGGTGGAGTGGTGGTTAAAGATCCTGGATTTCCACATAGTGAACCTTGGTTCAAGTCCTAGACCTGGTGGTTTACTTTTTCCCTTTCTCTCTGTCTCTCTTTGGGTCTCTCTCTTGTCAAATTAAAAAATAATTGGGACCAGCAGTTGGTGTAATGGCTATGTCACTGAACTCTCATGTAGTCAACCGCAGTTCAAGTCCCGGACCCAGTGGCTTAAACTCACGCTAGGCGCATGTGCGTGCATGCCCAGGATCCCAAGAGGAGAATGGAAAAGAAGGGATTGTGGTATGGCCAACCCCACTGAGGGGTGATTTCTCGCTTTCTGTCTCTCTGTCACTCTCTGTCTTTCTGTCGAGTGCACACACCCTATAGCGAAAATCTCTCAAAAAAAAAAAAATACTAACATGTGGAATTTAAAAATTTTTTTTAAAAAATGAGCAAAAGATCTGAACAGATACTTAGCAAAAAAAAAAAAAAATAGACAAATGGACAACAAGCACACGAAAAGATGCTTGCCCCTAGTCGATACGATTTAAAATCATAATGAAGCCCTATCACAAACTCACTAGAAAGACAAAAATTAAAAACTGATAATACTAAGTATTGGTGAAGCTGTGGAACAACTGGATTTCTCATATGTTTCTGATAAGAATGTAAAATTGTACAACCTCTTTGGGAAACAGTTTACCAGTTTCTTATATTTACTCAAAAGAAATAAAAATATCCACACACATTTTTAAAAGTCCACATAGGGACCAGCAGTTAGCGTAATGGCCATGTCGCTGGACTCCCACATAGTCAACTGCGGTTCGCATCCCGAACCCAGTGGCTTAAAACTCACGCCGGGCACGTGTACGTGCGTGCCCAAGATCCCGAGAGGAGAATGCAGGAGAAGGGATTGCGGCGTGGCCATCCCCCTGGGGGGTGATTTCTTGCTTTCTGTCTCTCTGTCTCTCTCTGTCTGTCTGGCAAGCACACACGCCCTATAACAAAAACCTCTCAAAAAAAAAAAAATAAAGTCCACATAAAGACTTGTTTCCAAGAATGTTCATAGGGAATTTCATCATAATAGCCCCAATTTAAAAGCATCTCAAGTATCCATCAGCATGTCGATGGGTAAACAACTTGTGTTCTATCCATGTGATACACTACTAATCAGAATATAAAGGAATTAACTGCTAACATAACATGGATAAATCTCTCAAGTATTATACTAAACAAGGAAGCCAGATACAAAGACTACACACTGTATAATTCTATTTACATGAAACTTTTTTAAAAATTTTAATCTGTGGTATGGAAGGCAGGCTAGTAGATTTTTAGGGCCCGGAGGATGATGAGGATTCTCCAGAAAGGAGCACAGAAGAGGTTTTTAGACTGGTAGAGATATTCTCTGAAGTACTTAAAAAGCTCATGGAGGAATGTAATTAAAGTAGGAATTTATTTTTATGCAAAAACTTTTGACATCTATCCATAAAGTTCTCATAATACACATTTTCTTCATAAACTTTTTTTTTTGATAGGTTTTTGGCTATAGGGCATGTGCACTCACCAGAAAGACAGATAGAGACAGAAAGTGAGAAATCACCCCCCAGGGGGGGATGGCCATGCCACAATCTCTTCTCCTCCATTCTCCTCCCGGGATCTTGGGCACGCACGCACACGTGCCTGGCATGAGTTTAAGCCACTGGGTCCGGGACTTGAACTGCAGTTGACTACATAGGAGTTCAGCGACATAGCCATTACGCTAACTGTTGGTCCCCTTCATGAACTTTTGAGGACTTCTTGTATGTCTTAATTGTGATGACTATTACAGGTTGTATCAATTTTTAAAAACTCAAAAGATGAGTGTATTTTATTATTTGTCAAATAAAAGTTAAGCAAGGCTGTTTTCTGAAGACCAATAATTATTCAGCACCTACTATGGTTGTTCTAAATACTACTACATTTTAGTTCATCTACAATTTACAGACATGAAAGATGACATTCAGAAAAGGTAAGCAAGCAGCTAACCAACATTAGAAGGTCCTTATGTTGGTGAAGCTAAGATTTGAACTCAAGGTAGTATGGCCCTTTCTGCTACATGAGGCTTGCTTTGTGTTGGCTTTTCCCAGAATTATTCTAGTAGAGTAACAGCTGGGATTAAGGCTGTTAGAGCTTCCTTTGGTGTCATTTATAATTAGAGGAGAAATTTCCCATGTAAGCACATGGAACCTTCATAAACCAGTACCTAGAGTCATTTTCTACTGGAACAGACAGAGAGAAAAAGAAACCTCTTCTTGGAGCTCTTTTGCTTCCCAACTCATTTCTGAATAAGCTTCCATTGACAATAGCTTTAGTCCAAGAGTTTGCAACTGTACCACTTATTCAGTGGCATATTAACTTAGTCAGCAATCAGGAAATGTAAGAGTTGGGCCGATTAAGTTGTCATTATTGACCCAGGTCAGACATGAGTTAGAGTCTAGAAAGTGTAAGTCCTTATCTCATTTCCTGTTCTCCATAAATATTCTGAAAATAAGTTGTTGTTGTTGTTTTATTGCTTCAACCAAGAACACAAGAAGCTCTTTTTCTTGTCACTTTTTGGGTTGATGTGGTTTTAGTGTTTCCATTAAGTCTCTTTGTTTTCAACTATTTCTATGTGAGTTCTTAAAATAAACTATAATATCTAATCCTAGCTCAGAAAATGAACAACTTAATAGTTATATAATTATATGCTTGGGTTTGGGGCTTCTTGCTTTGTTTTGTTTTTGCTTTGCTTTCTTATATATTTGGGTAGGAAGGTTTGAGTCTAACACAGTGAAGCCAAGTTCCTGAGAGTTATAATTTTCTGAATTTCCCACTCTTATACTCTTTGTAATTATCCACACTTTAGTCCCTTCTGCTTTATCCATGAGGGCAGAATGGAGTTTTCCTGGCTGACAGGAATTACAAGGAAAAGAATACTAGAAGAATACAGTTGAGACCCCAATTTTGAACTAGAGAAAGTTTACATTAATAAGATGGATGTTGTAGAAGCTCTCTTGCTTGAGAAAGCACATAAATGTCCTCATTTATATTTTTCATTTGGAAGATCCTCCACCCTCTTAGCCACGTGATGCTCCAAGGCACTCATGTTCTCGGTGACTTCTGCAATACTTGGTGCCTTTCTTTTGTTCAGCACCTAAGACTTCTAAATGGCAAGACTTGACAGTGATAACTCAAAGCTTTTCTGGTTTGCCATCAAAACCAGTCTGCTTCTATTTTCTAATCAACAGCCAAGTAAGATCATCTTCTCTTTTAAGATTTCTGTTTCAGATATACTTGCCCTTCTGACCTTTCTTGACAAGGCAAGCTGTGGGAGAAACCTTCCAAAGTGTTAGGTTTGTCACTGCTCACAGATAGACCAGAAAATGAACTCGTCTCTTTTTCTTCCCTGCCAGTAATTTAATGTGTCTACTCAAAGAAGAGACAAGTAACATAGCATAATACTCAAGTTAAAAATATCCTCCTGGCTCTGCTTTGGGGAATCTTGCTAGTCTTTTTTTTTTTTTAATAGAATGGTATTAAAATAAAAAGATGTGATCTAAAGGCAAGTTCCAATCGATGCACAAACTATTTATTTTTATATCCTCGTTTAGCCCATACCCATCATAACCACATCCATCTGGGCTGTTTATGATTTAATAAGATGCTTTAAGCAGTAAAAGATTCAAATAGAATATGGACCCACTCACCTGCCCACTCCCCAACAAATAAACTACCTGAATCTTACACTTCATAAACCTCCTTTGCAGTGCCCAGATCCACCCTAGTCAGCCTACATAGAAATCAAATGACCAGAGACATGTTTTTATAGTTCAGACCATTCCAGAATTGAAACAGGTAGAGAGGAAAACTGTAATAGTGAGAAATAAATGTCAGTGGAGCCTAAATGAATAAAGAAGTTAACCATCCCAGTGGGTCTGAGATTCTACAAGTCTGGGCATAGACATAGTAATTGTTGATGCCGAATGTTTTATGAACATGCACTTTACACTTAGATGTGTGTGTGCTTTCAAAAGTTAGAAGCGCATACAAATCTAAGGTATGAATAATAAGGAGAGCATGTTTGTTCTGTTTTCTATTCATAGTGGCTCAGCTCAATTACACACTGACTACTGACCTTGTCTTTCCTCCTTCTCCAATTACACCTAAGCACGTAGTACAGGGTGGGGCACACTGAAATGATAACAGGTGGCAAGGATGTGAATTTTGTCATCTCTATCCTTGGTTTATTTCCCAACCTCTCAGAACGCTCCCCTCTCTCTCTCTCTCTCTTTTTTTTTTTTTTCTACAAGAAAAGTACTCGGATTGGTTTTTTTTTACTGTTATTGTCATCTTGAAATTCTTTTTCTAGCCTTATTAAAGTATGATTGACATATAAAAGTTTTATATATTTAAGATGTACAACATGATGTTTTGATATATGTATATATATGTGTATATATATATGTTACGAAATGATTACAACGATCAAGCTAACTAACATATTCATACTTCACCTTTTTCTGATTTCTTAAATCAGAGTCTCGATTTTTTAAAATTTTGTTCATAATTCTTTCTCAGTGATGATAATAGCATCTGAAGAAGTTTTTGATACCGAATGTCTGAGGAGTTCATGGACTGGCTCCTCCAAGATACTTTGTCTTTTAAAAGAAAATATAAAACAAAAAAACATGCAGTAGGTGATATCCAGTCCGAAGAATTAAATTGCTAATGGTGGGATTAAGTCAATGCAGAATATGTACTTGAGAAGATTTGCTTTAATACATGAAAAACCATATCTGAACTGACTTTGGACTGCAAAGCCCATGTGTACATGAACTTAAACTTCAGAGGATGATCTTCCTGCAATCCCACTGGCATTAGCGTTCTTGAGATCCTAAATGACCAGGTAGATAATTCATTCTGGTGTTTTTTGGGTTTTGTTTTTTTTGTTGTGGTTTTTTTTTTTTTTTCTTACAGGATCTTAAAAATTGAGGAATCAGATTTCACATATTTGTTTACAATATATCCCCCTTTATGTCTTTCCTTAAATCTCCTTTCTTTATGTTCTTCACATAAACATATAATTTCTCAGTCCAATCAAGTAGGCAGTTAAGATAATGACTTTTCATTTAGTAAAGCAGACACTTGTTTGGGGGAAAAGTGTGGTGGTACTGTAGCACCAAGTCCCATAACAAAAACAATCTTGCATAGAGGTTAAGTTCCATGCTAACTTCAAGGAAGTAAGGCTAAATCAGAGATCACTGGTTGAGGCTTTTTAAAGGAAAGAGATTTATAGACTTCAGTCAAATACTCAAGACAAGTACAGGCCAATGGATGACACCAGCTAATCCATCAAGTGATTTATCAGGGTTCACAGAGTAAGTGGTTGCAATTTCCATCACTCCCTGTCCATCTGTGAAGATGAGGCTCACAGAGCTAATAAGCTTCCTCAAATTAGGTGCACCTCCTTCTGACTAGTTTATGTGCTGTTGTGTTTGTTCTGCTCTACTTAGGAAAAACTGTAGGAGAGACCAAGCATAATCTATCCCTCAATCAATAATTCATCAAATTCTTCTTGAGCCACAAATGTGTATTAATCAGATGAGAAAATAATTTGATGATACTTATGTACCGGTCACTGCTAGCTGTTACAGGCAATAAAGATGAAGATAGACAGCCTCTGCTCTCAAGGAGTTCCCATATTGCTTAACAACCATTACAGCTGCCATTTGTTGAGTGATTATTTTGTCAGAAACTGAAATAAGCCACTATACATGTATTATCTATTTAATTATTATAACAATCTAATTATAATCCCAATTTTGTAGTGAGGAGGTTGAAGCCAAGTGCTTATGTGGTTTACTCAACGTCACATTTTTAATAAGTGGTAGAGCCAGGATTTGAACCCAGGCATTCTTATAAAGCTCATGTAGTAATCTACTGTTTTGTGATATCTATGATGCAACAGATGTAGTTCAAATAATATATACATAGGAAGGTGATAACCTTGATTTCTCTTGGGGAGAAGTAGGATATACGTAAATGCAAATGCAGAGTTCTCATCCATTTTATTTGTAGTAGTAGCTTCAATATCTTTGTGTTGGTATCTTATTTTATCATTTCAAAATGTTTCACATAGCCATTAGCTCATTAATCTCCCCCATTCTAATTCCTTAGTGGCAGCTGGAGTAAGTATTTTTACCCATCTCACAGGTGAGGAAATGAAGTTCAGGGAAGTTTAGTAACTGAGCTAACAGCTTAGGAAGCTGTAAAGGTGGGTTTTCTCTGACACTATATCCTGTGCACTTTCTCTATGTAATGGTCGTTTTTTTCCCATGCTGCCTCTCATTTATTAGAGAAAAATTAGCTCGGTGGCACAAATGAGAGGTGGCCAGTGCACGATGGCCGAGGTACCATGGGAGACCCAGATTCTGCTCCTTGTCCACCATAAACAGGCTGGGCATGGTGATGTATGCTTGTGGTGATAGCTAAGGGGGAGGCTGGGGCAGGAGCATCTGGACATGGTGAAATCCTGCCCAAAATAGTTCTCTCTCTCTCTCCCTCACTCTCTCAGTCTATGTGTGTCTCTCTCTCTCTCCCATAATCTCTCAGTCTATATGTGTCTCTCTCTCTCCCTCATTCTCTCAGTCCATGTGTGTGTGTGTGTGTGTGTGTGTGTGTGTGTGTGTGTGTGTGTGTGTGTGTGTGTGTGTGTGTGTGTGTGTGTGTGTGTGTGTCTCATAAAAAGAGAGAGATATAGAAATTAGATCTTGAGAATTCTATAGTCATGTCAGTATATAATAATAACAGTGAATGCAACTTAGATGAAAAAAAATAACCCTTATATTTTTGCTAAGTATGTGCCCTTCGCATGAAGGTGCTTTTGCTCAGAATTTCTCATACTTCCACCAGTCTTGAATGCTTGACATTAGGAAAAAAGGATGACCTAAAAGTGGATGGGTGTCTTGTCCAAGCAGTGAAAACCCAAGTGCAAAACTGACCTTTTCCATGCCAAAGGGGAAATGCTCCAGTGGGGTTTAATCTATTAATAAAAGTTGGGCCAAGCTGTCCCAGAAAAACACTGTTCTTTGAAAGGAAATTTCTTATCTATCTAAGTCAACTAGATTTATTGGTTTGCTTTTTTAGTGTTTTGCCTGCTTCTCTCTGCCTCACTGAAGTTAGCCTTCTAATGACATATAGACTGAATCAGAATCTCTTAGCCAAGATACATGATTTCATCTCTTTAAGAGAGGATTTTTCTTTCAGTTAAACTCAATGAACACTTCATGAGTTCCTATTCCATGTCTTCTACAACAAGATGTCTCAGATCCTAATGTGCATCTAAGTACCACAGAGAGTCTGGTTGAGCACATCTGGTGGGCTCTGGCCCATGGACCACACTGAGTAATAAAGTTTACAAAAGACAAGTCCTGTGTTAGGAGTTGTGCTATTGAAGGACCAATAGAAATGGCACACAGCCTCTGCTTCAGTGTAGTCATTGATAAAATATACATGAAAAAAGTAGAGAAAACTACAGAACACATGCTTCATTGCTATTAGCTGAATGAAAGATTATAGAAAAAAGTTTTCTTATCCTCTTTGTCACTGTGAGATCACATTTCATAGTTAAAATGGTCCTTAGTTTCCCATATAATTAGTCACTTAAGACAGCAGTATCTCAGCTTCTAAAATCCCTTCTGTTGGTGCTCTGACATTGAAAACATGCACCTCACATACAACTGTTTTAGAAACATTCCCATTGTATGGTTCATCTGGGAAAATTGAGCCTGGAAACTCCCTCTTGCAGCAGGAAATCTGTATCTCAAACAAGAAGCAAGAGACCAAATAGAGTTGTGTATGTCCTGTCAGAGGTGTACAAAAGTCAGGGAAAGGGCAGGTCAAGGTAGTACATAAAGGTGTCTTAAGAATAAAACACAGCTAGAGTTGTGCGTAAGGTGGGTGGGGAAGATGAGATGGAGGAAAGCAGTGGGCATGCTGGAAAGAAACAGAGACCATCATTGTTTCCTTCCCCTCCAGCTAAGGCCCAGTAATATACTTGCACATCCGATGAAGCCCACAGGAAACCTAGCACAGAATGAAATCTATGCTGGTCTGCACGAGTTCCAAGGGAGG
>NW_006160142.1:792457-805086 GCF_000334495.1 Tupaia belangeri chinensis | reverse complement strand
GGAATGCCGTAGAGCTAATCACTGGACTGAGATTGCCATTTAATGCCCTTCCTCCAAAAGTCATTCATCAAGTTTATAGCAGCAACAAGAGTTCATTACCATGTTCCTGTTTTGCACATTCTTGAACAAGGTTATGCCTCCAATTTTAAGTATGGTGTATAAAAGGAATGAGTGGCGGTGGGAGGGAGAGAGGATTCCTGGAGGGAACAGTAATAAACAGAATAGGTGCTCCTCACCAGCTGAAAATGCAAGTCTCCCCCACCTGTTTATGACTTTGTATAATCAGAAAGAACAGCACATCATTTAAACTCTCAGATTCATTCTTATTCGTAGCTCCTAAGCTGATTTTATCAATCTATCCATCCATTCATCTCCCAGTCTTTTATATAAGGAACTAAAAGAAAAGACATGATTTGATTCTAAAGTCTAAGGCATTCATAATGTGGCTATAGAAGTAGGAATGTGAAATAGGATATAAACCAGAACAAAGCAATCCCTAAATTTTGCTGTCCAATTGGGTGCTGAAGCAGTTAAAAGAGGTGGGAATTAGATCAGTATGAAGCAGAGATACAAGAGATTATATGGAGACCACAAGATTTCCATGACCAAAGGGATTAGAGGAAAGTGTTCTGAGTGGCAGATATTAATGAAATAAACAGGTATCTGAGATCTCCCTAAAGAAGTTGTGATTCGGGTTCGGGACCAGCAGTTAACATAATGCCTATGTCGCTGGACTCCCTATGTCGCTGGACTCCCATGTAGTCAACTGCGGTTCTCATCCTGGACCCAGTGGCTTAAAACGCATGCCAGGCACGTCTGCGTGCATACCTGCCCAAAATCCCCAGAGGAGAACAGAGGAGAAGGGATTGCGGTGTGGCCATTTCCTCTAAGAGGTGATTTCTCGCTTTCTGTCTCTCTCTGTCTGCCTGGCGAGCACATGCGCCCTATAGCAAAAACCTCTCCAAAAAAAAAAAAGTTGTGATTCAGGAACAGCAGGTGGTAAGGCAGGGAGGGTGGCAGGATTCAACATGGCCTACTGTGCAGTTCCAGCCCCAGACTTAGCAGCTTGAAAAACATGCCCGGTACATGTGCATGTGTGCCAAAAAACTCCACGAAGAGAATGGGGGAGAAGAGATTGCAGCATGGACATTCTCCTTGAGGAGTGAGTGTTTGCTCGCTCGTTCTCTCTCTCTCTCTCTCTCTCTCTCTCTGTCTCTTTCCAGCAAGCACAGGCACCCAAACTATTTTTAAAAAGGTTGCAGACTCCCATGTGACATTTGATCACGTTGTACACAATGACCTCTTCCAAGCTCTAAAAATTCATACAGAAATCAATTAAAAAGATATATACACTGAGATAATTGTTGTGAATTCACCAGAATGTAGAGTTTTTTTTATGCCACACCCATGATTCTGCAGGCAAGATGCTAGAAACTCATCCATCACTGCCATAATAGTGTAATCATCTGTATAGAACATACAGACTCGAAATACATTTGAAACTGGTTCACGTCATTAGTTTAGGGGAGCTGGTGCTAAGAATGGCAGGCTCTCTTGGGCTGACCCATGGCCTGGTATTTAACTACCAGGTAGCTTTAACTAAAGTAACTGGATCTCACATGGCTGTCTGTATAGTTTGAGTCCCAGATCCTGTGGCTTTAAAAACACACCAAGTATTTGTGTGTACATGCCCTAAATTTCAAAAAGTGGGGAGAAATAGAGAAGTAATTGTGGTGTGACCATGCCACATGGGGGCAGGAGAGTGCTTTCTCACTTTCTCTTTCTCATGAGCACATGCTCTCTCAAGCAAATAAATAAAATAAAAACAATAGCAACAACGATAATAATAATAATGGCAGCTCTCCATAGAATTCTTAGGCCATAGTTATTCTTTAGGCCAGGCTTATATAGAACAAAAGGAAACATGAAATAAATGTTTCCACTTATCTTAGCTACATTGGGGCACATGTAAAATTCACTTTGGGGCCTTAATTGCCCAATTTCTCTATTTTCATGGAGCTGCATTCACTGAGTCAATAATAAGCATGCACACTACTATGCCACCCCAATCCTGCCATCCCTGGTCAGAATCTCACATAGGAGAAGTGGTCTACCACTCTGGAGTAGTATGCTACATAAGAGCACTTGGCTCTAAAAAGTACTTCTCCTCACTGAAGACAGAGTAAAATCCCTTATTCCTTCCCTGAACTTGGGCAAAAATGAAGTCAGAGAGAGGAAATATGCTCCTCCTACCCAAAGAACAGTAGCTTTTCCTGATCTCCTCTAGATAAAGTTGATCTCAAACTTCATTTTCTCCTTGCAGTAAATCTTGGAAGGTCTTAGTATGCTTCTTCAAATGCTCTAAACTCAACTTCCTCCTTCTTTAATAAACTGTTGTCAGTATTGGGCATAAAAGATAGGCTATGCCTGGTCTGCAAGTTTAATACTAGAGCTGGTCTACACCTCTTATAGCAACCCTCTATTTAAACAAAGCAAATAGCAAGATTTGACTGAACTAAATATGGCACATCCTCAGGCTTTCCTCATTAACTCAGTCTCTTTGGCACTAACCTGCTTCTGCATCTGGAGTCTAGGAACAACCAGCCTTAGGATACTTTCAGCTCTTCAGACCTCACCACACCACATTTGCTGCAATGTTCACTAATGATAGAAAGCAAAACTATCTCCTCTGAAAGATTTTCAAAGATACAGTGACACAAACACGTGTGAAGGTTCTGTAACCAGGCTATATAGAGGAGAATAGCTAATACCAATGAATTTTTCAGTTCATATATCAAGGCTATGGATGAGTTTGATATCCACATTTCTCCTCCCCCCTTATAGGACTTATTACTTATTTGGTGATTCTTTTTTTTTTTTTTTAAATAATAAAGTGTCTATACTCACATAAGATAGAGAGAGCTAAACACCTTCCACAGGGTATGATCAGCCCAATCCTCATTCCTTCAATTCTCCAGTCCTCTGGTTTGTTGAATCTCAGGCACTTGTATGGCTGCCCAGCATGTTTCAGGCTGCCAGGGCCAGGAATGTAAACTGCCGTTGCCATGTAGCATCTGGTTTCTCTTGAACGGTGCATTACTATTGCACTCGGAGCCAGCCCTGATTATCCAATTTTTAAGCAATTGTTTCTCTGCTCTTGTTCTACCATACCTTCTTCAGCATCCAAAAAATCTCTTTGATCCCTCATCAACATCTAATCTTGCATGGTTTTGCTCCAAATAATCCTTAAATACAGGGTGGCTGACCACCTTCAAGCCACAGGTTGAATGCCCCAGAACCAGGTTGCTGGGTAAAAGTTGGGAAGGTAAAGTTGCAAGAGCAGGGACTCCGGACTCTACACTGTAAAATATGGTATGGAAGAATGTGCACTTATCTTACCTATGCCCCTTGAAATATTTCCAAAATTAATGACTATGAGTTGATGGGAGGGTAGTTAGGTACTTTAAACTATTAACATTGCATTATTTCTCCAGTGTTTTCTTTTTCTTCCTTCTTAAAAGAAAATGTTTCCTGCTGTTTTTTTGAGAAAACTCTGTCTTTGAGACTGAATCCATCCTTTTTCTTTCATACAAGGATGTCAAGGGGATAATCTAAGGGAAGCAATGCATTGCTTAGCCTAGACCTCCTCAAACTCCCTTTCAATTCCAGAATATTCCACTCTAATGTTTTCCAGTGATCTTTATCTTAGATCCTCCTCAGGATAATCTAGAAATATTAAAATAAAATCATCAAACAACATAAGAGCTGAAATAATTATTCATGCTGCTTAGAAATCTTATAGCCTATATTTGGAAAGAAGACAGGATCTAAGCTCTGCCAGATGTAATTACGTTTTTATTTTCTAGTATAATTCATGATTTCTGTATGGCAAGAGGAGCTCTCTGACATGACACCCTCAGAAGCTGGACTAAGCAAAAAGGCATGCTGTCTCTTTTCAGAAACAGCAAAGGCGTGCTCATTGTAGCATGTAAACATTTTATACTGAGTGAATTCCATTTCTATCCCTACTCATCACAAATGAGCACCACCAAAATGCTCAAATATATATTCACGGTGTGCCTTCCAAATGCACTGGATGAAAAAAAAAAAAATCAGAACTAAGAATGAGGCACAGAAATGTTTCATTTAATTAGAGTCTCCAAGAAGCCTCAAGGAAAAGGTCTGTACCTCCTTAAGTGTTCCAATTCTGCATGAGTATAGCTGTCTTGCATTATCAGGTGGTTTGAACTGAAAATGATTCCAAATGCAAAGCTTTTAAACTCTGAAGGTTTGATTCAGGTAATATCACAGACAGAAAATGAAAGAAACTAACCCATTTCTATTTAAAATTTTATACCAGTGCCCACTTTCCCTTTACAGTAAATCAGAGGGAGAGCCCTCTTCTCCATCTATGCTGGATCCCAGACTTAAGGCCGTGTCAGGGAGTCCTGTCTTGCTTGCAGCACACACACTGAGTGTGCTCCCCTTATTTTGATTCTCTCATTTTATTTTCAAGCCCCATTTACTATTATTTATTCAGTGCAAACCATCCAACTTTGTTTGCTTCTACTCATCTCCAGAGATCCTTTAGGCCAGCCAGCTCAGTACTTCATGGTCTCACTTCCATGCTGTTCCCTATCTTACCTTCTCAGTCATACTCACACCATTTCCTGCCTGCGGTGTGCCACACCTCTTTCCACATAGTCGTAACTGTTTCACATTATTCCCCCTTTTGGTACATATTTACTGAACACCCACTACATGCTAGATGCTACAGAGTGACAAAAAAAAGAGACAGAAACCCTTGCTCTCATGAAGTTTAGATTCTTAGAGCAGGAAACAATGAATAATATCTCTTTTCAAAAAATCAATTACAGAGAGTAAGATGATAAGTTTTGGAGGTAGTGGGGGAGAAGAATTAGAGCAAGTCAGGGGGGTTCTAAGAAGGTACACTCCCCTGATTTGAAGTACACAGCCCACAAGATACTCAAATTCCCTGCTGGTCTTACCATGTCTTAATAGCTCCATGGCCACCTTTGTAGCATTCACTGGTCCTTTTCCTAAAACAAAACTAACTTCAATAGGATAGGAAAAATAAAGTAGCTTACCAAACTAGCACATATTGTCTCACAAAACACAGTCTCTACATTCACCATGTGCCTTCATTTGATAGCCTATGGACTTCCCCATGCTACAGAGCCAGGAATGCTGTCCTGGATGGAAACGTTTTGGGCTTTGCTTTTCACAATGAAGACAGGACTTTTGGTAGGGAAGGATGGCAAACAGTGGCTTAGCAGTAAAACATGATCTGTGAGGCTGACCACATAGGAAGATTCTAGGTTCATGTCTCATGTTCAGAGACCTCTCTCTCTAGTACTCAGGGGATGTGCATGTCCATGATCCAGACAGGCTGACACTAGAGTGGATAGCAGCATCAAGACTGAGGTACTGTCTGTCTCTCTCACTCATGGAAGAAATAAATAAATAAACTCTAAATAAAGATAACTTTTTATGATTATGAAAGTGACACATGTTTAATACAGAAAAAGCAGTGCAGAAAGTTATAAAGAACAATAATTTTAAATAACTCTGCAAGGAGATATCCATGGTTAACATTTCGAAAAACCATCTTCTGCAATTTTTCCTCTATTTATACACACATTTAAGAAAAAAATAAAAATTAGATTATTTTATGCATGCTCATTTATAACTTTTTTTTTACTTAATGAATATATTAAAAGATATGGGCAGGAATCTCTAGTCATGTAGAATGCAAGAAAAAAAAAAACACCCAAGAGACACCTTAATGAGGAAAGTAAATTTGTGTTAATCATAATTGGAAGGATGACAAAAAGTAGAGCTTCACTATCCATGCCCTCCACCACCAAGCCTGAGTCTGGACAGCACTGCAGATAAAAGCCTCTCTGAAAGGGGCTCTGTGATATGTCATCTTTATAGCCAATGTATGGTGAATATCATTAAAGGGAAATAAATGTAAAGGACGACAGGTCTCCAGAACACAAGCCTGGCAACACAAGAGAAAAGAAAACCTTGGGCTCCTTCAAAAACTGACGCTAGATGCTACATCCTTGAAAACAAGGATATTAAAGGGCCCCAGGAGGGACCTGAAGCCTGGGTTCACAGAGGTAAAGAATATATTCACTGCACCAACATGTACTATTAGGTTGTCAGGAAAGTCATATGTATTTTCTATGTAATAATGCGTCATGACTTTCTGCATGACCCAATGTTGTATTTCAACAACACAACAACCTAGAATGTTGCTATTATGAGTCTATTGATGTGTCTAAACTTTGCTTTAGATTTGCAGTTAGGACATGTACAGGGCCTTGTGGAAAGAGGAATGATTTGTGAGCAATCAGAGGATATCCAGCATCCAGAACTCACACATACATGCTCACACACATATACAATAATAAAACTTTTCCTGGGAAGCTGGCAACTGGTGTGGTGATTAGGTCGCTGGACTCCCACATGGCTAATCACAGTATGAGTCTCAAACCTGGTGACTTGCCTTTCTTATTTTCTCTCTTTCTCTTTTTCCCTCTCTCTCTGGCTCTCTCTGGTCAAATTAAAATAATAATAATAAATTAAATTAAATACACACACACACAAAAAAAAAAAGTGCTGGTGAGGCTGTGTGAAAGCTGAACTCTTCTACACTGCTGGTGAGAATGTAACTTGGTCCAGGCAATATGGAAGTTCCTCACAGATCTACAAATAGAACTACCACATGATCCAGCAATTTCACTGCTGGGTATCTACCCAAATGATAGGAGAATGCTAAGTTGGAAGAGTGCTTGCACATCATGTTTATTGCAGCATTATTCACAATTGCTAAGACATGGAACCAACCCAAATGTTCACAGATGAATGAACTGAAAAAGTGTGCTGCATATACTCTATGGAATACTACTCAGCCATTAAAAAAAAAAATCCTGGCATTTGATAGAAAGTGGAAGGACATGGAAGATTTACTCCCAAGTGAAGCAAGCAAGCCAGGCTATGAAAGAGAGACATTGTATGTCTCCACTTAATATATATCAACTGTCTGCACTTTATGGCAGAAATTGAAAGATTAGAGGATACAGAAGCACTGAAAATGGTTATAAATACTGTACACAGTGTAGGAAAAGGGGAAAGTATGAGGAAAGAGGAGAAAATTAAGGAGAAAAATAGAGAGGTAAGACATTTATGGGACACAGAAATAGATCGTTGTCTGTTGATGAAAAGTGTATAATATCCTCAACTTGACTAGTATGAGGTGTATTCATGTTGGGCAAATTCACTTTACAAGCTAAGTGATGTATTGTAATTGAATGTATAAAATAAATTTAAAAAAAGCTTTCTAAACAAAAAAGAGGAAAAAATAAAATACATATACATTCCTTTCACTTGATTGATAACCCCACTGTGAATCAATTTAGACGAGCAGTTAGATTACTCTGAAATCAGCATTCATAATCATACGTATAACAGGGTTTTTTGGTTCTATTTTATAACTAATGCTACACTGTAAGATTATGACTTTTGGGTATTCACCAGAAAGTACAAAAAATTTGTTATAAAACAAAAATGATAACTTCTAAATACCGTAAGGTCAAATCAAATTTTAAAATAAGAGACTATATCTTCCTAAGGAAGAGATGCCTTTTCCCTTCCCTTACAGTATTTTTTTAGGAAACTTTCCTTCTCTGTCTTTTCAAACTGTATGAAAAACTTCTTTAAAAACTTCTCATGTTTATAGGCTAAAAAGTCTTTTTCAAGAACCTAAGAGCCATTTCTTTGAAATGTAATCATTCAGGAAGACAGCACCCCTATCTCCCAGTTCTCATGGGAAGAGAGAAGCCTAACTTTGGCAGTTCTCTCCAAATTACAACACTATGTCCTATTATAAATATATCTGTTGAGGATGGTGTGTATGGTAATATCTTTGGCTTGATTGACAGGCAATGCATGGATGTTTTGAATGGTTAAATACAGAATTTTTAAAAATAAGTAAATGTAAAAAAATTTAAAAGGAAAAAATAAAATAAAAACTTTTCCTGTTAGTGCTTGAAATGTCATAATTACAATGTCTTTCCTTTTTTCCATTCTACAATTTATATGTTCAATACATATTATCTTATGGCCACTTTTTATTTAAAAACATGCTTATCAAATTCCCAAATTAAACATCACTTTGCTGTATCTGAACAACACAAATCCTCAGAATACTTTAACTCCAGTCTCCCCCTTGCAATTTCCCATGTCATTTTTATCCAGTACTTTAGTTCTATTTTGTCCTTTAATTCCCCCAAGTTACTATTACTTTTAATTGGATAATTGTTTAAGATGATATCATTTGTCTGAAATTTTGCTTCTTACCTTAATTTATTTATCCTGGGTTTAATATTCTGGGTTTAATGCTCTTTCTTCTCCTTCTTCTCCTCCTCCTTCTCCTTCTTCTTCCTCTTCCTCCTCCTCCTCTTCCTCTTCCTCCTCCTCCTCTTCCTCTTCCTCCTGTTCCTCTTCCTCTTCTTCTTCCTCTTCCTCTTCCTCCTCCTCCTCATCTCATTCTCCTTCTCCTCCTCCCCCTCCCCCTCCTTCCTCTTTCTCCTTTCTCCCCCTCCTCTTCCTCTCTATTTCTTCCATGGGAGTGAGAGAAAAAGAGAGAGACAAGCACCACATACACAGTCTTCATGGGACAATTCACCCTGCTGGAGTCAGCCCAGTTCAGAGTATGCATGCATACTGTGTGTGCACAAACAGGCCACTGGATGCAGCTTAGGATTTTCTCACATGGGTCCAGCATTGCAGACTATTACATTACTGCTGCACCACCATCCGGCTCCATTTTCTTGTTAAAAAAAAAAAAAAAAAAAAAAGATGTATTTAATCATCCTTTCAATTAAGTTGTTTAAGCGGTAAGCTCTCTTCAGTCTGTAAGTTTGAAAATATCTTCTTAACTCTCATGAACTATTCATAGACTAGGTGAATATATGAACTTGGGTTAACCATAATTTGTATTAATCAGATAATTGTTATCTTCTGGCATTGATTGTTGCTGGTGTGAAGTTGGCTTCAGTCTAATTTTTGGTAAATGGTCTTTCCTCCATTATAGGTTCTAGATTTTTTTTTCTCTTTTCTTGGTCTATAATTTCAGCATTGGGTATGGATTTGTTTTTATTGGATTGTCAGGAAAATCATGACATATTTTACATAGAAGAACATAAAAATTGCATCATGAGTTTTTTGACAGCCCAATATTTTTCTTGTTTGTGACTTAGTGGTTTTCTCAAACTGAAGTAATCTTTCCCCAATTCTATCATCTCTGAACTCTTCCTCATTTTTTCTTCTTTCCTTTTGGAACTTCAGCATCCCATGTGTTTCTCTGTCTTTCCTATTTTTTATCATTTTTTTCTGTGAGCTGTATTATGAGTGACTGTTTCATCTATTTTCCAATTCATCCATTTGCTTTCAAATATATCTGTTCTATTATTCAACCTATTTATTGAGTTTTTAATTGACTGCATATTCTTGCATCAGTATTACAAGTTAATTTTTTCCAATCAGTCATTTTTTACATTTTCTATTTTTCTTATAATTTCTATATCTTTGAGCACTTACATATACTTATTGTAAAGTCTCCTGCAGCCATATTTTAATCTGCAGTTATTGAGCTGTAAATACTCTCATTAGCATGGTATTTTCTTGTGTTATTTATAGCATTTACCCTCATCTCATTTTTGGGGGGAATAGGGGGGAGGGGTCAGTGAGAGTCCCATGCTCTAGGTATGAGAACAGCCTAAGGGTTTTTCATTTGCTGCTATCGAGCATTTTCATTTTCCTTACTTTTGTAATAATCTATTAATTTCCTGGCTTGCAATGTACCCAGGGAATGGTGTGACTCCTCACCCAATATGATCATGCATCACTGGCTAGTACTATATACACTTTCAGGTGACCATTTCCACCGGCGGCTACCTTTTAGATATATTTCTGGTTTAAAGTCTCCCATTTGACTAATGGAAAGCTTTTCTTATTTCTGTTATTTTTGCAAGTAGATCAGCAATCGGTCTCCTCTCCAACAAGGGAGTCTACAACTTGGGGTCACCTTCCCAAGTGGATTCTGAAATTCCAAGACCCAGCCATTATGCCATTAGAACCTTTCATTAAGTCCTCTGGCTTCATTGCACTCAACATTCTGACTATGTTGGGGATAAAGTCACATTCGTGGTTCCTAAATTGGTTACATGTTTCTTAAATGTTTGAGACATTTTATCTAGTATGTCTCTGTGTCTGGAGGTAGACAGGATCTCGTCTCAAACTTCCCTAACAGTCTGAATTCCCAACATCGCTGTTTCTTTGTGATAGTATGTCATCCTCTCCTGTCTCCTTTGAAGTAGGAAGATGTCAGAAAGAAGTAACCAATTCTTTAGTGGAAGACATAATTTAAATTACCATCTACCTTGACAAACTAACTAGAGCTGTCTGATGATACTGAATAGTTACACAAAAAAGATATAATAGAAAGAGGAGAGTTGTAGAGAAAAGAGACTGAGTACACCAAACATGAACTTGTCCAAAGTTTCAGCCCTGACTGTGACTTGCATATTGATATATAGATACATATATAGACAATATGTAATAATATATATTCTATGTAATATAATGTATAATATACATTATTTAATATACTATGTAAATAGCATAAATAATATCTATACTATATGCTATATATAATAGACAGCATATATGAAATATGGCTATTTATTCTATATGTAAATGTGTATATATGAAGACAAAGCTCCCATGTAAGTAATATCTAAACATCAAAGTGTGTACCAAACAAGAAAAAAGAGCAAGTTAAATCTTATTATCTACAAGAACAAGTGGAAACCTAAACCACACAATAGAAAAGTATCTGCAAACTAGGGTAAGAAGCTAAAAGTGGGATATAAGAATTAGAACTGAGTGGTTTGATCACAAACAGAGCAATTTGTGCCACCATAGCAGCTCCAGAAGCAGGTAATAACATTGAGTGTGCATTATTTATATCTTTGGCCTTTGTAAAAATAGTTAACATTTTTTATCATAATCTTTTTTCTATTACATTGAATCACATATATCTTTACAGTGTATTACATTTCTTTTTCCAGCACAATTACCATGTATGTCAGTCAAGACAAAGACATTACTATCTACATCATCATCAAATAGCTTTTCATCATTTTTTCAGATTATTATTATTATTATTATTATCACTATTTTTTAAACATTCAATCACTATGTATTATTTGACTTGGATAAAGAATTTACCCATCTGGGGGACCAGCAGTTAGCGTAATGGCTATGTCACTGGACTCCCACGTAGTCAACCGCGGTTAGCGTCTCGGACCTGGTGGCTTAGACTCATGCCGGGCGCATGTGTGTGCGTGCCCAAGATCCCGAGAGGAGAATGGAGGAGAGGGGATTGTGGCGTGGCCATCCCCCCTGGGGGTGATTTCCTGCTTTCTGTCTCTCTGTCTCTCTCTGTCTGGCTGGCGAGTGCACACGCCCTATAGCAAAAATCTCCATTTTACATTTCAACCAGCAGTGTATGTAGGTTATACTTTCTCTATATCATCTCCAATAGTTGCTATCACCTGTCTTTTTAAAGATTATTATTATTTATTCTCATTATTTTTTAAACATTCAATTACTATACATCATTTGGCTTGTAAAGAGAATTTACCTAACATGAAATACTTTTCAGACCACTCCAGTTGAGAATGCTATACATGTCATCAACAGGTGATAAACCATTTCTGTGTCCCACAAACGTCATGCCTCTCTATTTGTTCTCCTGCTTTCCTTCTCTATACTCTTCCCTTCTCCCCCTTCCTCCTGTTCCATACAGTCTTCTAGGTCCATAACTATTCTTACTACTTTTATGTCCTCTAATAGTTTTATCTCTACCATGAAGTGTGGATAATCAGTATATATTAAGTGGATACATACAATATCTTTCTTTCATAACCTGGCTTGCTTTGCTCAGCAGTAGATTGTCCATATTTGATCACTTTCTATTGAATGCCAGGGTCTCCTTGTTTTTTATGGCTGAGTAATATTCCATAGAGTACATGTGCCACACTTTTTCCATCCATTCATCTGTTTGTGTACATTTAGGTTGGTTCCATGTCTTAGTGACTGTAAATAATGCTGTAGTAAACATTGATATGCAAGCACTTTTCCAACTGAGCATTCTCCTGTCCTGTGGGTAGATACCCAGAAGTGGGATTGCTGGATAAAATGGTAGTTTTATTTGTAGATCTTTGAGGCACCTCCTTATTGTTCTCCACAGTGACTGAACCAGTTTACATTCCCACCAACAGTGTAGGAGAGTTCCCCTTTAAACATATCCCCACCAACCCTTATCACTTTTTGTATTTTTAATCCTTGACATTCTGACAAGTCGGTGCTATCTCATCGTGGTTTAAACCTACATTTCCCTTATGATGAGGGATTTGAGCACTTCCTCATATGTTTTTTTGGCTATTCATATGTCTTCCTTAGAGAGATTTTTGTTCAGCTCATTTTCCCAGCTTTTAATTGGGTTAATCTTTTTTTTTTTTTTTTGCATAAGG
>NW_006160142.1:779258-792395 GCF_000334495.1 Tupaia belangeri chinensis | reverse complement strand
CTTTTAATTGGGTTAATCTTTTTTTTTTTTTTTTTTTTCGCATAAGGCACTTGAGTTCCCTGTGTATTCTGGTTATCAGTCCCTTGTCTGAGGCATTATTTTACAAAAATATTCTTCCATTCTGAGGGTTGTCTATTCACACTTGTTACTGTGTCCTTTGCTGTGCAGAAAGTTCTTAATCTGATACAGTCCCACTTGTCTATTTTAGGGATTATTGCTCATGCTCTGGGAGTCTTATTTAAGAAGTCTTTGCCTTCACCAATGTCTCCCAGAGTTTCCCCAGTGTCTTCCACCAGTAGTTTTATAGTTCGAGGTCTTAGGTTCAGATCTTTGATCCATTTTGAGTTGATTTTTGTTAATGGTGAAAAATGGGGATTCAGTTTCATCTTCCTGCAGGTGGATACCCAATTTTTCCAGAACCATTTGCTAAAAAGGTTTTCCTTTTCCCAATGGATTGACTGGTATCCTTTGTCAAAAATCAGTCAGCTGTAAGCTTTGGGTTTTTTTTTAAGGGAGTCTCTATTCTATTCCATTGGTCCAGCTGTCTGTTTTAGTACCAATACCATGCTGTTTTGATTATTACAGCTTTATAGTATATTTTAGGTTCAGGGAGTGATATGCCACCCTCTCCACCCTTTGTGTGCAGGATTTCTTTGGCAATATGAGGTCTTTTATGATTACAGACATTTCCTATGATTGTCCTTTATAGATCTGTGAAAAATGTCTCTTATATTTTTATTGGAGTTGTAGCTAGAATTGCCTTTTTTATTATGTTAATTATTCCAATCCAGGAAAATGGGATGTCCTTCCACATTTTTATGTCCTTTTCCATATCTTTTTAAAGATTTTTATAGTTTTCTTTGAAAAGGTCTTTGATTTCCTTGGTTAGGTTTATCCCTAGGTATCTTTTACATTTTGTGGCTATGGTAAAAGGGATTCCTTTCTTCAGCTCTACTTCATTTAACTCGTTTTTATATAGAAATGCAATAGATTTTTGGATGTTGATTTTTGTATCCTGCCACTTTACTGCATTCATTTATTACATCAAGAAGTTTATTTCATGGAAAACTTTGGGTCTTCTAAGTATACCATCATGTCATCTGCAAAATAGAGATATTTTAAATGCCTTTTATATTGTTCTCTTTTCTAATTGCATTGGCTAAGACTTTCAGCATTATATTAAAAAGTATTGGAGAAAGTGGGCAGCCTTGTTTAGTACTAGTTTTGAGTGGAAAAGCTTTTAGCTTTTCCCCATTCAGTATAATGTTAGCTATAGGTTTTTCATATATGGCTTTTATTGTGTTGAGAAATGTCACTTTTTTTTACCAATCTTACTGGGAGTCTTAATCATAAAAGGATGTTGTATTTTATCAAATACTTTCTCTGCATCAATTGAAATAATCACATGGTTTTATCTTTCTTTCTGTTAGTACCGTGTATTATATTTATGGTCTTGCATATATTAAACCACTCTTACATTCCTGGGATATGCCAGGATATGCCAACATATAATCTTTGTTATATGTTGTTGGATGTAATTTGCAAGTATCTTATTGAGAATTTTTGCATCTATACTCATCAGAGATATTGGTCTGTAGTTTTCCTTTTTTGTCATGTCCTTATGTGTTTTATGAATGAGGATAATGGAGGCTTTATAAAATGAATTTGGAAGTTTTCCTTCCTTTTGGATCTTTAGAAATAATTTTAGTAGGATAGGGGTTAACTCTTCCTTAAAAGTTTTGTAGAATTCACAAGTGAAGCCATTGAAACCTGGGCTTTTCTTTATCAGGAGGTTATTTATTACTGATTCAATCTCATGGTGTGTTATGGGTCTATTCAGGTTTTTAATGTCCTCCTGATTTAATCTTGGCAGATTATATGCATCCAGGAATTTGCCCATCTCCTCCATGTTCTCTTGTCTATTGGCATATAGTCACTCATAGTATCCTCTAATGATGTTTTGTATTTCTATTGTGTCTGTTGTGATTGGCCTGTTTCATCATGTATTTGACTTACCTGGTTTCTATCTTTCTTCTTCTTGATCAGTCTAGTTAATGGAGTGTTGAACTTGTTCATCTTTTCAAAGAGCCAGCTTTGGCTTTCATTTATATTCTGTATAGCTTATTTATTTTCTATTTCATTTATTTCTGCTCAAATCTTTGATTTTTTTTTTGGCCAAGCATTTTTTTTTTTTTGGTTGTTGTTGTTGGTTTTCAGATTCCCTGAGGCATGATATTAGGTTGTCTATTTGCCACTTTTCCATCTTTTTCTTAAGCACACTAATTGCTATGAATTTCCCTCTTGTGACTGCTTTTGCCATGTCCCATAGATATGGAAACTCATGTACTCATTACATTTGTTTCCATAATTTTTTTTCTGACTTAATTTCTTCAGTAGTCTAGAAGTCATTCAGGAGTAGATTGTCTAGTTTCTATGTGTTTGTATATTTTTTAGGGTATTTCTTGAAATTAATGTTGAGTTTAATTCCCTCATGGTCAGAGAAGATGTTGGATATAAGTTCTATGCCTTTGAATCTGTAAAGGTTTGATTTGTGTCCTATCACATGGTCAATCTTTGAAAAGGTCCCATGCTGAGGAGAGAAAATAATGTATATTTTGTGATCTTAGGGTGGATAATTCTATAGATGCCTGTCATGCCCATTCAATTTATAGTATCATTTAGGTCCTATATCTCTCTAATTTTGGTCTAGAAGATCTGCCTAAAGGAGATAATGGGGTGCTGAGATTCCCAACAATTATAGTGTTGCACCCTATCTCTCCTTTGCTCCAGCAGTCTTTCCTTCACATATTTAGGTGCTCCTCAGCTGGGTGAACAGATATTTACAAGTGTTATGCCTTCTTGATGAATTAGTCCATTTACTATTATATAATACCCTTCTTTGTGTTTTCTTACAGTCTTTGTCTTTAAGCTTATGTTGCCTGAAATCAGTATCGCAACTCCAGCCTTTTTTTTAAATTTCTATTTGCATAGAATATCTTTTCCCAGCCCTTCACTTTTAGTCTATGTATGTCTTTATCCGTAAAATGTATTTCTTGTAGGCAGCAGATAGAGGGCTTCTGTTTTTCTTTTTTTTTAAATCCATTCAGCCAGTCTGTGTCTCTTAATTGGATAATTTAATCCATTAACATTCAATGTTATTATCAATATTTTTGGACCTGTTCCTATCATTAAGTGATCCATTCTCTTGTTTGTTTTTTGTTCTCTTATAACTGTCCATCTGACTTTTTAGTTTTCCTCATATAGCACTCCCTTCAGAACCTCTTGAAGAGCTAGTCTGGAGTTGGTAAATTCTTTTAAGTGTTGTTTATCTGAGATTGTTTTTATCTTTTTTTCCCATATGAAGGATAATCTTGCTTGGTATAGTATTTTTGATTGAAATTGTTTTTCATTTAACACTTCAACTATATTTCCCCATTGCATTGTTTCCAATGAGAGGCCTGATGTTAGCCTGATGGGATGACCTTTGTAAGTAACTTGATGTTTCCATCTTGCCAATTTTAACATCTTAATCTTGTCTGTGGTTTTAGCCAATCTGGCTATTATGTGCCTTGGAGAGTATCTCTTGGGTTGATTATATTTGGGGTCCTATGTATTTCTTGGGTCTGGATAATTGAATGCCTCTCTTGGTTTGGAACGTTTTCTTGCAGGATTTCATGGAATAAATTATCAATGCCCTTATGAGTTTCTTCACCTTCTGGGATGCCTTTATTATTTTCTTCCTCTTCTGGGATACCAATTATCTGGATATTGGGGTGCTTAATGGTATCTAGTATTTCTTGTATATTATCCTCATTTTTCTTGGTTGTTTTCTCAATCTTTTTGATATTTTTTCTACGTCAGAGGTTTTGGCTTCTATATTTGAGATTCAATCTTCTGCATGATGTAATCTACTTTTAATACTTTTGAGGGAGTTTTTAATTTCCTGTATCATATTCTTCATCCCTAACAATTTCGTTTTATTCTTTTTAAAGGTATCTATTTCTTCTTTCAAATTGTGAAAGGACTTCCTCATCTCCTGGAGCTCAATGTCTCTTTTCTCTTGCATCTCAATTAGTTTGGTCACTACAAAAATTCTGAAATGCTTATCAATCTGTGACTTCCATTATGTCATCTGTGGGTGATGTGGAGTTGATGTTTTCCCTGGGTGGAGAGACATTTTGTTGGTTCCTCATATCTCTTGTGCCTCTGTGATTATTCCTAGTCATCTGGTGATCTATTTGTTCCTTCCTAAATTATTCAAGGTATCTCTGAGCATTCAAAGGAGTGCAGGAGTAGAACATTGGTGATCTCTCTTCTACTCTTCCTCCCTGTTGCTCACTAGTACCCTGCACTGTTGTCGCTGGTCCTGGGTGACCCAAAGTCCTCCCTGTTTCTAAAGAACAGGTGCACCTCCAACTGAGCTGCTGAGCTTCACCTCAGGAGCAAAGAAAAGGTCCCTCACTGCACACTATCCAAAATAATGAAGTCCCGAGAACCCAAAAGCGAGGGGAGAGGGGATGAGCCATGGGTCCCGGCTGTTAGGGCCTGCAGTCATAGGAGGCCTGGCCTCCGGTATGGCCACTAGCTTGAACTGGTCTCTGGATGAGGTGGGGAGGGGTGTAAATTCATCTTAAATTCCCAAGACACAAACCTGAAGTCCAAAGGTGAGTGGGAAGAGGGGGTATGAGCCACTGGGTCCTGTCTGTTAGGACCTGTAGCCATGGGCAGCCTGGCATCCAGCCAAAATACAGTTAACTTGTGTTTTGTTTTGTTGTTTTGTTTTGTTTTTTGAGAGGTTTTTGCTATAGGGCATGTGCGCTCACCAGACAGACAGAGAGAAACAGAGAGACAGAAAGTGAGAAATCACCCCACAGGGGGGATGACCATGCTGCAATCCCTTCTCCTCCATTCTTCCCTCAGGATCTTGGGCACGCACGCACACGCGTCGGGTGTGCGTTTTAAGCCACCTGGTCCGGGACGCGAACCTCGGTCGACTACATGGGAGTCCAGTGATGTAGCCATTATGCTAACTGCTGGTCCCAAAATACAGTTAACTTTTCAAAGTACTTCCTTCCTGTTATTTATTTATAGATTCAGCACATGCTAAGTTGAGCCTCATATCATCATAGAAAAGTGATAAAATAGGTATTACTAACTCCACATAAATCATGAGACCACCTACGCCTTTTTAAAATTTACTATCCCATGACCAACATCTAGGTTGTAAAAAAGGCAGGACTAGAACAAGGTTCTCCCGACACATGATCCTTTTCTCTGCCTAGCACATAGTATTAAATTGTATTTACCAGGTTATGAATAGGCACCAGTGATGCAGAGTTGGCTCAAAGATTGGACAGAGGTGTGTCTGGCACATGGTTATGCCCCTTCTAAACTTGATCTTCACCCCAGAATCAATCCTATTCTAGCTTTCCCCTCCTCCAAGATCCAAGTTTATTACACTTACGAAGCCTTTGTGTCTTAGGGAGAGAAGCAGTTAGAATTACATTTTTTTACTCACAGAACCATGATAGAACATAAAGTGTCAGTATGTAATCAGCTTTTGAGGTGCTGAGATTTCAGTAAAACAATATTGAATAATAATTGTCAACAAGAATCCTTAGGAAGAGAGTTTACCTGAGCTTTTTTGAATAAACCTTGAGAGACATTCAAAGCTTCAATATGGTATAATGCTTAAATGTAGAGTGAAAAGTAAATAAACAAAAAAGGAACATAAATAAAGGATTACTGAAGAAAATAAAACAGAGATCAAGATAGGTCTGATCATTCCCTGATGGTAATAAATTTTAGACCCCTCAAAAAATAAATAAAATCATTTCCTTGAGTGATCAAATATCAGTCACCTTTCCTCTCATCACAATTTCTGGATATGCTTCTGATGGGAAATACAAACAATAATTAAGTTTGTTGAGTGTCCATACGGTATAAATAATCAAGGCTAAAGTTGTTGGTTAATGTCCATATAAGAGAAGCTAAAATAGATGATAAATATAGCACTTTCTTTTGGTTAGAATCTAAGATATATATTATACTATACGTATTTGCAGTTCCACATAGTGATCATGGAGGTGAGGAGAGAAAATTAGGAGGAAAAGAAATGTTCTACTTTTCTTGGTAGAACATGGTAATGATTTTGAGCTTGGTAATGATGTTCCCCTTTCAGTAAAAGACATCAAGTTTACATCTTGGGATCTAATGAACACATACTTAAAGCCCTATTTACTCAAAGATCTCTCCTTCTACTAGCCAAGTAGAGTGCTTGAATTCTCATCTTACTCATATGACTTAACAACTGCAGTCCTTTATTATTAGGTCATCGAGAAAGTCATGGCATATGTTTTTCTATGAAAAATGTGTCATGATTTCCCCAATTGCAAAAGTGTTGTCTGAAAATAGTGACAGAAATCACTAGCACCTATGAATGCCTTGAGCAGCTGGGTACCAATTACATTACTGGGTCCTTAGGTTCCCTAGAGGGTTGAGATAGATGACGGCTTAATTTTCTTTTCTCATTAAGAGTTATTCTGAAGTTCTGTCATTCTTTAATATATGGTAATTCAGACAGGTAAGTTTTGATAGAGAACTAGAAATTGGGGTGAGCTTAGAGCTTAATGCTACTTGAGATAGTTGGGGTAAAGAAGTGGATATAGCCAAGCTAGGAATACCCATGAACCCCAAAGATGGATCCAAATAGCTTCTGAATCCCAAACACTTCCCTGATGAAAGGCAGAGAAAAGGATAATACCAAGAAGTTACACTCCACAGCTTTGTACCTTGGATAGGCATGATGTTAATGTTATAAAATGCTCATGTCTTTGGTCCCTCTGTCATTAGCAAAATCCCGTCAAAAGTTAAATGTAATGTGGAATCAAATAAAGCACTTGGGAAAACCATGCCAACAGGAGCAAGTTGCACACAAGGACCTCCTTAGGACATTGTTCACATTTCTGTCCCCTCCCCTCTCCTATAATTCTCTGTGATTTGTCTTTTCAGCAGCATTGAAGAATAAAGTTTATCTTTAACACAGTCATCCCCAGTTCTAAAAGAGCAATGCTTCGAATAAAGTATAAAGCCTATAAAGACCAGCCTTGATGCTTAAAGAGACTGAAACACATCAAATGTGACAGTGGGTAGCCACATGTGTTAAGTAGAGGAAGCAGCCCCATCTGCAGGATTATGTGAGGGGTACTAGAAGGGGTCATCACCATAAAACAGAATTTTAGAATAAAACACCTTCTCTGGTTTATCCCTAATGCCTAAAGTCTATCTCCCAACACCATTTAATGTGTTAAATGTCATCATCTATCTAATCCCCCTATCTATTTCTCTGGGGGAGAAAAATGCTAGGTCTACAATAATAGCTCTGGGAGTGAATTTATCAAGTTGGTTACATGTTTTATCTCAAGAAATGAGTGCCTGGAGGAAAATCATAATGGAAAGGAGAAAAAAGGGCACAGAATGGGACAGGGAATGGGCATATTATCAAAGAAAAGTGATGGTATGAACAGCAATGATAATAATCATTCAAATCATTTTAAAATGTGCTTTTGTGCTTAACGCTTTACAGTTTACCAAATACTTTCACAAACATCATTTAATTTTTATTTTGATCATATGAAGTAGATAACAAGAGAGTTGTTCATTCATTTTACCCCTGAGATTTGAAGAATGAGAGGGTCTTGTTCCAAGCTGCATCACTGATAAGTAGGTGGAAAATCAAAACTATCGATAGATGTCACATGGTAGATGCCAGCTGTTGACTCCAGCATACATTGCTTTGCAGTGAAGGTATCTGGAGGGCCACAAGGTCTCTTTGATAAAGGACAGAGATTCAGGGAAGGTAACCACAGGTATAGTAGGACTGACTTTCCTTAACTGCTCAGGATCTTGTTAGGAAATCACACAATACTCTGATAAGGCAAGGCTTTATCTCACCAGCTTTCATGAGTTCCAGCTCTCATTCTCTTCCAAGTTAGAACTGGCTTTCTCCCTATTCAATACTCAGACTGAGAATTGGGGAAAAGGGGAGGGAGAGAAGGGAGTGTCAGGCAGAAAGCCAATTTCTCAAAGTTTTCCTACTGGATATTGAATACTTTAGACTCTCTAACTGTCTTGTTTCCTAACCATGAATGTTTTCAGATAGAGTAGTTTAGCTTGGTGTTTGCACTCAGGGCATTGCAATGTGCCTGGGAGGCATCTACAATTCTACCACTAGAACCGTCTCACTTCACCTTTTCCTTCAGTGAGTAAGGTTCATTTATATCCAGTCTACTATGAAATCACAGGGGGTCACAGAAGTGATATAAGGGGCTCCAGTAAGATCCAAAGGCTCCCAAAACACCTCTACTACCTGCTCCTTTGTGCCCAATATTAAAGATGTTTTCCTTATTAAATCTGTGCTCCCTATTCGAATGTGATTTGCCACCTCACAAGTCAGACTTTAGTCAAGCATCAGACATTATCCCTTTGATGTGAGTTTTTCGTCTTTAGAGCAGACAAACAGAGCGTAAGAGAGGAGAGAAAGATATTTAGGAGCCCAGGTGACACAAGTGCAAGTCCAACTACACTTTCTGTGATGCCTTGAGCCAGGCCTCAGAGCCCATACAGACCTCAGTCCAGGCAAGGTTGGGTGTGGATCATTCCATTTCCTCACAAATACCTTTGTTTCCCATTTGAGCTGAAAACAGCCCTTTTGCATTTGCCTTTTCACTAACTCCCCCTTCAGCTACTATTTATTCTCACTTTCAAACTGGTGCTTGTTCATCTTCATTGTAAGTGTTTGGGGACTAGAAGAAAGAAATGAACCTCCACAAAACATCTTTCAGCCTCCATTCCTGGGTTCTTGTTGGCAGGCTACAAATTGTTGCTACTATATTACATATCTTTTGGTTACGTAAGCAGCAAGCAGGAAAAGAATCACACTCCACTCTGGGGAGAGGTTTCCAACAGTTTTCTCATTTCCTTATTGTCCCTGTACATCCTTAGCTCTCTTTAAATACTATGGGGTTTACTCTGTCACTGACCTTGTCTAATCATATTGATTGTCAGCAATTGCACTCTAATTGGAAAGCAAGTTGCTATGGTAATTCCTGTGTCATATGTCTCACATTTAAAGACACAATGATCCTAAAAGGGGAAAATTGCTTGTGGTTGGTGACAGAGGAAAACATAATTAGATATGCAAATCATAAACTAATATATTCAAATGAATTCTGAAATCTAAATCAGGATTTGATGTAATAAATTGGTCCCAGAATTTCTACCAAAGGCATTTTTGGTCAGAATGTATTTCTTTTCTTCCAAATGCTTATCTATTTAGAAAAAGAAAAGGAAAGAAACAAAGAACATGTACTATGGGCAAGCAGGGGGAACTATTCATAGCTGAAAATTAAGTATGGGATCCACAAGACTGGGATGTTGCATCATGTGCTTGAGAAAACACCATTATGAGAGTTGCCAGGCCATGATTCTGCTCCTCCTTCTGTCTTTAAGCTGCGATGTGGCCTTGGGTAAATCACTTAACCATTCTGTGCTTTATTATTCTTCACTAGCAAATGAGATCTTTTTTTTTCTTTTTCCATTTATTTGACCTATCAGCATCCACTTATTGAGTACCTACTATGTGCAGGAAGATTGCAAGAAACTTTGAAAATCAGTCTCTCTGGTCACTATGCATTGCATAAGAGAGTGCAATTCTCTATTAGATCAGCAGCTCCTTCAAAGCACAAACTGTATTCTCTTGAATATGTCTTTTAAAAAAAGGCCTGCAGGGACCAGCAGTTAGCGTAATGGCTATGTCGCTGGACTCCCATGTGGTTGACTGTGGTTCGTGTCCGGGACCTGGTGGCTTAAAACTCACACTGGGCACGTGTGCGTGCATGCCCAAGATCCCAAGAGGAGAATGGAGGAGAGGGGATTGTGGCGTGGCCATTCCCCCCTGGGGGGTGATTTCTCTCTTTCTGTTTCTCTGTCTCTCTGTCTGTCTGTGTGGTGAGCACACATGCCCTATAGCAAAAACCTCTCAAAAAAATAAATAAATAAAAAATAAAGAGCCTACCAAGTGGATTCAAGGGGCCTGGTACTCTGGAGAGTGACAGCTGCCATAGACCCAGCAGTAAGGGGCTTAGAAACAGAAGTACAGCTTACATGACAGTCAACTATGAGGAAAAATTCTGATAAAGGCACAAGCAATGTGCTAAGGATGCTCAGGGGAGGAAAAATGTCTTAATTCTGGAGGATGAGAGAAGGTTTCCTTGACAAAACTTTAAAAGTTGGGCCTTAAAATGTAATTGGTTGTCCTTCTTCTCCATTGCTCAGGTGTGATAGTAACATAAATGTTTTCTTTATTTGATATATAAAAAAAAGACTTCAGCTCTCTAGATATGTTCTATCCACTCAAAACACATCGATGAGTACCTGCTGAGTACACAGGCACGAACTATAAACATAATAAAATCCTTGGAGAAGACGCCTTCTAAGGGATTTGTATTTACACAGAAGGTACAGAGTAGGACTTTGGGCTACTATTGAGGGGTGGGATGGGAGAAATACACTGCTCAAAAATGGATATAAGACCAATTAAATATAGAGTCAATAAATATAGTCCCCTAAAATTCAGAATGGTCACAAATGACAGGACAGGTAACAGCTTTGCACGCAGGTGCATCTGAGGGTGCTACACCCAGGCATTCCAAACAGGAAAATAGGACCATCAGTGAGACTCAATTTCAGAAGCAGCCAAATGTGAGCTCCTTGTCATTCCTTCACTGTGGCTCATAAAGGAAGCACTTTCATGCCAAGAATAGGAGTTAATGAGGTGGAAAATGGAGGGGCATAAAAGATAGAGTAATTATGAATTACAGAGCGAAAACAAAGGCTGAGAAAAGGAGGAAAGCCAGTTACAGAAGGAAGGATTATGTTACAGGTATGGCAAGGGTAGCGAAAAGGCACAATGGAACCTAGAGAGAAATGGTGAGGAAGCTTCCAGGATGCTGTGGGGTGACAGCAGTGGATAGGACAGCCTGCAGTAGAGATGCTCAGGATATATGTCAAGGAGGAAACAAATACTGTCTTACAAAATATATCAAAGAAGTCCTGGGTAAGTTGACAATAAAATATACACTGTCTTCAGAAGACTAATAGCTCAGGCTGGAGATCCTTTCTCACCTTGTCCAAGACTTAGACAGAATGGCCTTTGCTGGCTACTTGGCTACTGCTGCCTCATGGGTCTGACATGAAGCTGCTCCCGTGGGAACAGATGCAGGATGCTTGAGCAGGATGTTTCATGGAGCCCACCTCACCCCAGCTTATTAGAAATGGAAGCTGGCTGTCATGGAGGGCTGCTGCTGATGTAGCTGGCTGTTTTTAATAAAAGAATTGCAGAAATAATTAAAATCAGAGAATTCTAGGGCTAGACGGGACTCTGGAGATCATCTAGATCAACAGTGTTGTTTTATACATGAGGAACAAAGGCCCAGAGAAGGTAACTGATTTGACTCAAGGAGAGTGGTTAATTAGTGGCAGTCAGGACTAGAACCTAGGCCTCCTGGCTCCCATGAAGTAATAAAAATAATAGTAATCAGCACGACCTTTGCATAACACTATATGCTTTTTTTCTAGTGCATGATATGCATTATTCATATGATCTTCAACAGCCCAGGCAACTACAAAGAATTGAGTATAAAATATACTCAGAGGCAGAGGGCCCTAGCAGAATCTCAGAGAGCTCCAGTAATTTGCCGAAGTGATGAAGGGCTTTCTCTTGCCCACTCAAGAGACCTTGCTTCATCCAGGACTGCATTTCTAATGTTTAGAGAGCTATAGGTGCAAATTTCTTAACCTGAACACCTTCCTAGGCTATGTGTGGTAATAGATTTAGTAATCCCTTTGTTAATGACAAAAAAAGAAAAAGTTGTTCTTTCTGGCATGCTGGATTTTATTTTTTCTTTCTTTTTGTTTTGTTTTCATAAAATAATTGAAAAGTGGGCAAAGGAAGCCAAGGTCCTATAATTCAGTAAAGAGTTGCCACCTGGTGTGCTCACCACAAGAAGCCAGGCAATTCAACCACAGGTGATAAATACTGTGTGATAAAGGAAAAATGGTTTCTGGCTAAATGAAGTCAAATATAGATTTAGTTTTGAGAGGGATTTTTTTTTTCGGGGAGAGAGTATTTTTTCCTCTCTAATTAGCTAAGCAGTACTTCTATTTTTTTTAGAGAGAGATTTTTGCTATAGGGGATGTGCGCTTGTTGGAGAGACAGAAAGCAAGAAATTGGCCTCCAGGGGAGATGGCTACGCCACAATCCCTTCTCCATTCTCTTCTTGGGATCTTGGGCACGCACATACACACACCTGGCGTGAGTTTCAAGCCAATGGGTCTGGGACTCAAACTGCAATTGATGATGTGGGAGTCCAGCGACATAGCCATTATACCATCTGCTGGTCCCAGCTAAGCAATACTTCTACATAGCTCCTAATTAATTAGCCCAAAAATATTTAGCACCTATTGTATGTAGCTCTTTTCACCAGATGGTAGATGCAAAACCCCTACCCTGCTCTGATGAGAACATTTGTTGAACAAGTTCTAGGTACCAAGCAGGGTGCTAAACTTTTACCTGAGGCTTTAAAGTAGGGTAAATGACAACAGCATACTCCAAAATGTTGAGGACTTTTATTTTTTCCTTCACTTTGCAAGTTATTTATTTCTACACTCTTCATACAAACTTGGTGAGTATATATATCATGTCTGAGAATATGGTTATTTTACAAATGAAGAAATAATGACAAATAATATGATTTGCCTTGCTTATTTGTTAACTCTAGGGTCAAGAATAATGCCCTGATGTTTTTATTTTTATGTAGGCCAGTTCATTCTGTCATAAAGACATTGGGCTGACTTTATTCATGGACATGAATACATGCTCACACTGCCTCTCAGACTACCTCAATATTTAAACAACCTTAAAATAAGCATGACCATATGCAATGGAATGTAAATAATTGTACTTAAATATAAAGGTATAATTTTCCTAATATTATTAGCATATCTCCCAAAGTCTATCTAAGTTAAAATCTTTAGAATATTTGAGTTTAAAGTAAGGTGTGTTACTTTGGGGAAAGA
>NW_006160142.1:772660-779245 GCF_000334495.1 Tupaia belangeri chinensis | reverse complement strand
TAACGGTGCATAAGATCTATTTCACCAAAGCATATATTAAGTTTACCATTCTTAGTGTTGCAGATATATTTTATGATATAAACCTCATTTCTTATACATAAAACTATTTCAATGATTATATGCTAAAGTAATATCACATAAGAAATATGTATATTCTACCACAATGCTATTTCCCATGCTCCTCCCACTATCTCTGGTGTCCAGTTATTTTCCATTCCTTTACCCCCCACATTTTATTCATTCACAAAATTTCTTAAATAATCTAACTACTTTCAATAGCAAGCTCTGCTGATAAATACATATCTATGAATACATGTCTGACTTAAGGCATGAAACTCTTATAGAATCAATATACTATAAGGTAGCACCTAGCTGATGCTATACAGCTTACTATGGTCATTAATTATGTATTTTTACTATATTTTTCAGTTTCAAGAAAAGCAGATTTAACTTTAATAAATAAAATAAATGCTAAGGAAATATGCTTAAAACTTAAAGCCAGGAAACAGGTTGGGATTCTGTTCAAATAGTGGTACATGAACCTAACGGCAGCTCAAGACAAGACAAAAATCCTTAAAATTGGAAAACAAAGCCTAGAAAAAAATCAACAATGTTTTAGTCAAAAGTCATTAAATTCTATTTCACCAGTTCAGTCACATGTACTTTATCTTTCATTGTGATTCAATTTTCCCAATTAAATGCTGGGATATAATATTCAACTCCAGACTTGTCCCCATGATTAAGTTGGCCATTTTCTTAGTTTTTGAAGTCCTATTTCTGTGTGACTGTATTTAATTTTCCTGGCATAGCACTCCCTGCAGAATTTCTTCGAGATCTGGTCTGGTGTTGGTAAATTCTTTCAGATTTTGTTTATCTGAGAATGTTCTTATCTTTTCTTCCCATATGAAGGATAATCTTGCTGGGTATAGTATCCGTGGTTGCAATTGCATTTCCCCTAACACTTTGAATATATTTTCCCATTCTTTCCTCACTCGCATTGTTTCTGATGAGAGATCCACTGTCAGCCTGATGGGATATTCTTTGTAAGTAATTTACCGTTTCTCTCTCGCCAATCTTAGTATCTTGTTTTTGTCTGTGGTTTTGCTCAATCTGGCTATAATATGTCTTGGAGAAGATCTTCTTGGGTTGATTCTATTTGGGATCCTTTGTATGTCTTGGGACTGGATCTTTGAATGTTTCTCTAGGTTTGGAAAGTTTTCTTCCAGTATTTCATGGGATAGATTGTCAACGCCCTTATGGGTCTCTTCACCTTCTGAGATACCAATTATCCGGATGTTTGGATGGATAGTATTCTCATATTTTTGGACAATTTTCTCAGTCTTCGTGGTGGATTTTTCTAGGCCACTAATTCTATCTTCTACAATTAAGATTTGATTTTCAGTGTGATCTAGTCTGCTTTAAATACTTTCAAGGGAGATTTTGACTTCCTGTATTATATCCTTCATCTCTAACAGGTACATTTCATTCTTTTTTAAAGTGTGTAATTCCTCTTCTAAATCTTGCAAGAATTTCCTCACCTCCTCAAGCTCGTCAGCTTCTTTGCCCTGCTTCTTTGGCAGTTCACTCTCTCTCTTCTCTTCAATCTCTATGAGATTTGTCATCATGAAAATTATAAATTCTTTATCAGACATTTCCATGAATTTCATCACACTGTCTGAGGATGAAGAGGACTTATTTTTCTTTGGAGGAGAGGTATTTTCTTGCCCCCCTCCCTTTTTTTTTCATATTTCTTGTGACCCTGCGGTGATTTCTAGTCACCCTGTGGTGATTTCTAGTCATCAGATGGGTGGTGCATTTCTTCTAATTCTTGAAGTTCAGTCTGAGTGTTCAGAGGCGTGCAGGAGGAGGTGATCTGCAATCTCACTTCCATTCCATTCTCACTCTTTGTGCATCAGAATCAGAGGGAATAGAGGAATATTCTGATCCTAACTGTATTCAGATGTATAGATTCTGTTCATTTGGACCTGTCTAGACACTTAGTGAGCAGAGGCTGAGAAGCAAATGAGTATAGATAATAATAAGAAGAAGAAGAAGGAGAAAAAAATTAAAGAAAAGGAAAGAAGAAAACATAAAATAATAAGAAAAAAAGGATAATTTAAAAAACTATAGGATTTAATAATAAAATGCAAAAACTGAAAACCTCAGGGAGACACAGAGAAGAAGAAGAAGGAGAAAAAAATTAAAGAAAAGGAAAGAAGAAAACATAAAATAATAAGAAAAAAAGGATAATTTAAAAAACTATAGGATTTAATAATAAAATGCAAAAACTGAAAACCTCAGGGAGACACAGACAGAGAAAACTGGAGACAAAGAGACAGTTCACACTACCCACTGGAAATAAGTGAGGAAGAAGTCTCAGCAGAAAATCTTCATTTTAAGTCTCTGAAAGCACTAGTTCACAGTTGTTTTTTTTTTTCCTTTCTCATCTAGTAGTCCTTGTGCTACTCAGTACTTTATTTAGAATCCCAGGGCAACAGTAGCTTTACCATCTTTAATTATGGCTCTCAACCTTATCCTGTGTATCTCCATCCAACAGATAAAAGGGGGGCAGAGTATAGAGGAGCACGCCTTGTGGGTTATGAGTCAGGTCTGGAGAAGCGCACATTACTTGTGTTCACATTCTATGGCAGGCACTTTCTCCTCACAATGCTACAACTAACAGAAAGATTGGCTTGGAAATGTAGTCTAATACCCAAAAATAACAGGGAGAAAATAGATTTTGAAAAAAGTTAGAAATCTATTTCATACTACATATTGTCTCCATAATTCTTACAAAAACCCTAACAGCTAGGCATGATTATTCCCACTGAAATAAGTAAGTAGGTTTTAACTGACTTGGAATATTAACTGACTTGTCCAAGGCCATACTAGTAGGCAATAAGAAAGCTATAATTTGAATCCAGTCCTGTCTGCCTTTTAAGTTAAGCTGCTATTCATATGCACTTATGAACTAAAGCAAATATTATGTAATCGGGAAAGTCATAACATATATTTCTATGTTTTTCTGCACAAAAATATGTCATGACTTTCCAGATGACCCAATATAAATTAACAGGTCATTAGTGAGGCTCACCCATGTAGAGTATTTAGCACTGTGCTTACTTCATAACTGAGGTCTAAAAAAATTAATCGTTATTACCACCTTCAATATTTCTGCAGCCTTGGGTTATAGCTCAAACTTATAAGTATCCTGAACCTACAGGCAGTTTACCATCCCTTGTGTGTCAGAGGCTGCTCCAATCCTCCTCTTCCCTCATTTTGGCCACTGCAGAAGCTGGCAGGCCACACCAAAATTCAATGATGCAATCAACTTTCCTTTCCTTTCTCTTCTATAAATAATGTCCAGTTCCTTAGTACTTTCCAAACTCCTCCTCTTTCAGCACTAAGAACTCAATGAAATCCTATTTAAAAATTTCTAACAGGTATATACAAAGTAGCGAAGAAATGATCTACCTTTTTTAGCTTCCAACTCTAATCAAGTTATTCCTCTAGAAAATGTTTACTTTTCATCATTCTCTTTTAATTCCATTTGGTTTATCAAATAAAAATCCTACCCATGGCTTCAAGTACTAGCTACACTTCTGTGTCCAGGCAGAGACAGATAGGTAGGCCACTACTTCTGCTTTACTCTTCTCCACTTGCCCCTCTGTTCATATCATGCTGCGTATTATATATATAAACTTAAACCTACTCTAAATTTTCAAGTAAATAAATAGAATACTTAATTTGTCTATAAAATTATGACCCATGACCCACATCAAACCACTCCTGAGTCTCCACATGACTGTTAAGAACTGCTAGTCTGGCAGAAATTGCAAAGAGCTATAATTATTATAATATTGCAGGAAATGAGAGGATATTTGCAAGAAATGCTTAAATAAGAAATGGAAAAGAATTAGGATCCACTTGGACATTAAAAAGAAGTCAGAGACGATCCCAGAACTAAAAACTTTTGCTGGTCCAATAGACCAGGAGGGATGTCAAATGGAGCTTTTGGCTTAGGGTTGTAATCGGGGAGAGGAAAAGATTTGGAGAGAAAATTACCAGCCTCCTCTAGTCTAGCTATCCACAAAGAGTTTACAAAATATGTAGAGGAATTATGTCTCAGAAAGTTGCAGACATGGAACTCTAGTCCAAGAGGGAAACTTACTCCATAACATGTGACTCATCAGCAGACAGGTCCTGGGGACATGTAGGGGTGAGGTGGTCCAAGAAGATTTCAACTAAGAAAGCTTGAAGGGATGCCAAGACAGGGCTTGAGATATGCTGCCATTTAGAGAGTGTGTGATGGAGCAAATATGATGTGTGGGGGGAAATAAAAAGATACACCAAATTTCCACTTTTTACCTGGCTCTGTGTAGGGCACTTGCCATCCTTCCCACAATTTGCTTCATTTCTGTCCTGTTGACTTTGCGCTCACAACTTTTCACGCATGTGACTTTCATCCAACTAAAAAGGATATTCTTAAAAGACAAGGGCACTACTTTTTACTATCTTATATGTTTTATACTTGCATAGAAAATGTACTAAAAAAAAAGCACTTATCATGAGTTGCTGCTTGAAACTTTGATTTATCTGTGAAAGGTGAATTTGCATGTTGACTTATATATTGCCTTGCCAGAACTCAAGGACCATGCATCATAGAGGAATAGGGTGGTATCTAGTAGTTTTATAGGCATATTGCTTCAAAAAAAAAAAAGACTTTTACTCTATTGAAAATTAATAACAGGATTTTCTAAAGTGAAAATAGTTTTCAAAGTCACTAGAAATATGGCCTATCTAAATTCTGCCATTCTTTTGAGGCCTTATGAATGGTGAGTTCATATTCCAAGTTGACTTCACATACTAGCTGGGGATCATTAGGAAAATTACAATATATAACCTTTGTGTTGTTTTCAAGGTTATCCTAGTTTCTTCCATCCAACAGGTAAAAGGTGGGTGGGCAAAGTCTAGTACATACACCAGGGGTTATGGGGTCAGGTCTGGAGAAGAACACATTACTTCTCACATTCTTCTATAAAAGGGCCTAAGAATCATACTTACCTTACAGGATCATTGTTAAAGATTAAGCAATTTAATAAATGTAAAACAGAAAAAATGTATTTCACACAAGTCCTTAATAAATGTTAGCTATTATGTGCTTTTTACTGTGATTTTTTTTCCCCTGGAGGTTATGTGTGCTCACCAGAGAAAGACAGAGTGAGAGAAGAAGAGGGACAATGTACCCCCTAGTGAGGCAAGTTCATAGCACAATCCCATCTCCCCTATTTCTCTACTCTGTTGGGATTTGGGGAATGCACACACATGCACCCAACATAGTTTTCAACCCACCACAGCCAGGTTTTGAACCTCATAGCCAGACAGATTGGGATCCAGCTCCCTTAATCACTAGGCCACAAAGCCAGCCCAATTTTTACTATGAATTTTAATCCCTTTCGTCATCTGTGGGGAAGAGCAAGAAAATATATTCCACTAAAATATGGATTACTTAATATTTAAATTAAGATAAAACTAAAAATGGAAACAGTAGTTGATTGTTGTATTTGTGATTTCTATTCAAATGTCTGAACTTTTATATCAGTGACTGACAGTGACTTTACCTCTGATACAGTTTGGGAACATCTTCAGAGTTTCTTTAGTGAAGATTCATCTTGCTCATGAGAAAAAAGCAGATATGGGAAGGGAGGACACAGTCTCAGACATGTCAGGAAAAAAAGGCATCTGTCTGCTGCTAAGATGTAACAAGAGCCTTTTCCTGCTCTGCCCAATTTCTTTCATACGGTCAACAGACCAGAGACCAGTCTCACTGTGAGCAAGACTCAGAATAGGACTGGAGTGAGTAGTTCCGGACACCAGGCGGACTGAGGCTGCAGGCCTGACCCCTCTTTTTTTTTTTTTTTTTTTTCTTTTTTGGAGAGATTTTTCGCTATAGGGCGCGTGTGCTCGCCAGACAGAGAGAGACAGAGAGACAGAAAGCGAGAAATCACGCCCCAGAGGGGATGGTCATACCACAATCCCTTCTCCACCATTCTCCTCTTGGGATCTTGGGCACGCACGCACACGCACCTGGCGTGAGTTTTAAGCCACCGGGTCCAGGACACGAACCGCGGTTGACTACATGGGAGTCCAGCGACATAGCCATCACGCTAACTGCTGGTTCCCAGACCCCTCTGAACCTTTGCGCATCCCCACCATTCCTCCTCCTTGGACCCCAGGTTGGTAGTCTGGGACTTTAAGGCGAACCCCCACCCCACCCCACCTGCAAACTGGATTGAGCCGGCCAGTAGTTCCCGACACCAGGCGAACTGAGGCTGCAGGCCCCACCAACCTGGTCCTGTCACTCATCCTCTGGCCCTTTCCCACTAGCCTTTGGACTCTTTGAATTTTGGTGATTTGAATAGCGCGGCACGCAAAGCGCAAAGCACGCCGCACAATTTCCTTTTTTCGTTTTGTTTTTCTTTGCTCTTGAGGTGTTGCTTATTAGGTCAGTTGGAGGCTCACCACTCCTTAGAAACAGGGAGGACTTTGGGCTATCCAGGGCTAGTGGCAACAGTTAATGGTAAT
>NW_006160142.1:756686-767876 GCF_000334495.1 Tupaia belangeri chinensis | reverse complement strand
CATAAAAAATAACAAGACCCTGGCATTTGATAGAAAGTGGTCAGATATGGAGGATCTATTGCTGAGTGAAGTAAGCCAGGCTATGAAAGAAAGATATTGTATGTATCCACTCAATATATACCGACTATCCACACTCTATGGTAGAGAGCAAAAAATTGGAGGACATAAAAGCAGTGAAGGTACTTAACGAGAATAGGACAGTGTGGAATGGGGGAGGTGAAGAGAAGAGGATAGAGAAAGATAGCAAGAGAACAATAGAGAGGCAGGACATTAGTGAAAAACAGATATGGCTTATTACCTGTTGATGATGACATGTATAGTATTCTCAACTGGATTGGTCTAAGAAGTATTTCATGATGGGTAAAGTCTTTTTACAAGCAAAATGAAAAATAGTGAATGACTGTTTTTAAAAAATAATTAGAATAATAATAATAATGATTGGGAAAAACATAAAAAAGATATTGAATGATGAAGCGGGGAGATTAATGTCTCTGTATTGACTGGCATGCATGGCATTCCCTTTTGAAAAAGCAATGTAATACACTGTAAAGTTATAAATCTATTCAATTATATCTTAAATAATATATTGAAAATAAAAGAGAAAGAAAGAAAGAAAGAAAGAAAGAAAGAAAGAAAGAAAGAAGGAAAGAAAGAAAGAAATGAACTGGAGTTTAGGGTAATGCCATAGCCTAGTTTAAGAATATAAATGATTCGTAGATGTGTCAAGGGAATACTTGTATTTCTCTATTTAAAGCTTAAAGAGACATTCCTAGGACCTTTACTAGCACAGGTTTCCCCAATACAGTTGGTGACTAACCCAGTATCTCCCTGGCTGCAGATGAATTCAGTCCTAAACCATGAAGAGAAGAGGCAGGCACAATAATATTTGAGTTTACCATGTGACAAGTTTACAATGTGACATACCTTCAGCTTTTACATACATCATCTTCTGGCAACCTTGCAAGAAAGTTACTGTTTCTAATTTACAGACAAAGAATTGAAGATCCTCAGAGAGACTCTGAGTTGTCAACAGTTACAAAACTAGTAAGAATAAAAGAAGGATTCAAACTAAGATCTCTACTTCATTATAAAGTCCCTGAATCTAACTTTAAGAGAATTCTAAATGAGGATAGAAGGGGGTTTTTGGACAACTTTAAGAACTGTTCTGAAATGCATTTTCATCTGCCCTCTTCTGTATTTACTTAAACTATTGGCTCATCAGGAAAGTCATGATGCATTTTTTGCATAGGAAAATATGTCATGACTTTTCTGACTATCCAATGTATAGCACATTTCCATAATTGAGGCAGTACACATGGTAGAAATACAGAAAACCACATATTTCATATATGTATATGTACACAACCACACATTTTACATAAATATATTTTATATGTATATATACTCACATATTATATGTACAATATATGAATTACATATGTAGTTACAATAATAAGTATATAACATAATTATATGGTATATAACATTTCCATAATTGAGGCAGTACACATGGTAGAAATACAGAAAACCACATATTTCATATATGTATATGTACACAACCACACATTTTACATAAATATATTTTATATGTATATATACTCACATATTATATGTACAATATATGAATTACATATGTAGTTACAATAATAAGTATATAACATAATTATATGTATAAACCATATGTAAACATACATAGCACATAGACTATACATATAATTAAAATCATATGTGTATGTACTGCATTTCAAAATAAAAAGTTATATATAACTTATATACTGCATATATAATCCATATATTATACATATATAAAATATTACATATAAATGTGTCTCATTATATTATAACACAATATGCCAGAAATCCATTTAATTTTTATAGTAATTCAAATGTAGCCCATCAATAAAGATAACGCCCAGTTAGGAAAGCCTTTATTTACTACTTGACTCACTGAGTTAGATATGATTACTAAAACCCAGGACCCAGTTTATTCTTCTCTAGATTCCCAGCATCAATCTCAGTGACTAAAACATAGAAGTTGCAGGACCAGCAGATGGCATAACGGTTACTGGACTCCTACATAGTCAACTGCAGTTCAAGTACCTGACCTAACAGCTTAAAACTCACGCTGGGTGCATGTGGTGTGTACCTAAAATCCAGAGAGGAGAATGAAGGAGAAGAGATTGTGGCATGGCCATCCACCCTGGGGGGGGGGGGGTTATTGCTCACTTTCTGTCTATCTCTCTCTCTGTCTCTCTAGCAAGCACATGCACCCTACACCAAAAATCTCTTTAAAAAAATAAAATAAAGAAGAAGCTTCTTGATCCAAATTTGTTAAACATTCATTGAATTAGCTCTACTCTTTTAAAGATTCACTCCAAAATTTCTGCTGAACAAGAAGCTTCCTTCCTGTGCAAACACACAATTTGATTTGCAAATACTCTGTTTACTGCAAGAATACAGCTTTATTGTACCAAAGCAAAGGTGGAAAATCTTTCATAATTTTTCAAAGGTAATTCATTCATCCAGCATACACTTGGCTGGGAGCGGGAATTCTAAAATAAAAGGTAATGTCACTGCACTCCAGGAGTTCTTTGCCTAGTGAGGGAGACAAACCAGAATGCAAACCCAATACAATATGTGAGAGGCAATGATAGAGATGTGGGAATTCTAGACCACAGGGGACTCAGGGAAGGAACACGGCCAACTAAATCTAGTCCACAGTTATTAAAAACAAAAGAAAGAAATTTAATTCAGTGACTATCACAAATATTGTAATGCAATTGAGTCCTCTAATGTACCCAGTCAGTAAGGTATATATTAGATATTGGAGGAAAATACTCTGTATCTGTAAAGAGAAAGGCAGGCAAGAAGAGAAAATATGGAGAAGATCCAGTTGGAGAATAGCTCAGAAAGAATATCAGAAAGAAAGCAGAGAAGTTTCTGTATTTGATTTCCTATTATATCTTCATGTCATAGAAATGCTAGCAAGACTTCTAAACATTGGTCATAGCTCTTTAGTTCTTTATCCTATAAACATACAGCAACTCTGCAGGTTTAAACCAGTTCAGCATCTGGTAAATGAAAATCAGCCATGGTGGTGAACACATTAATATCACTTTAAGATAAGCTGGACCTGGCTGAATTCTAAATGCTCACTTGCTTCCTAATGCCTTCCTGGAAGACCAGAAAATATCCCACCCTAGTCTTCCATCAAATATACTTGTACATGAGTGATACTTCATTGACCAGAAGAATGCAATCTTTCTCTAAAGGAGGAGGATTTGATAGTGGCTCTGAAACCTACTACAGAGATTATACACTGAAAAAAAAAAACAGTTTTTCATGTAAATGTATTTCTCCTTCCTTTAGACAGACATGGAATCTCATGAATAGAAGGGACTTAAAATTCATCTTCTCTAATCTCCAACCAAATGTCTTATGAACCCCTAAAGTCATCAGTCCTCCCCTGCTTTCTCTGATGCAGGTGTTTTGTTAATTTAAGTACCTCATTCAGTAACCAGAGAATAGCTAGAGACGGCTGGGACCCAGAGGAGTAGGGATAAAAGCATCTAGATGCCATTAGTACAGCAGAGCAAATATATGGTAAAAATCCCTGAGACAAAAGGCTAAGTCACAGACAGGCTTGGGCTTGCTGTCATTTGCTGGACTTGGCCATGTCACCTACAGAAAAGGAGGTGAAAGAATACCCTAAACTTCATCTCCTGCAGTTTAGCAGATGCCATCCATCGGCCTGAAGACTTCTTTTTTTTCATCTACCCATCCACCCATTCATCCACTTACTAATCTTTTGTTAGCACTTACTACATACCAACTCACCACTAGATGCTGAACATTCAAAGACAGAGGAATACATTACCATAGAGAAAACCAAAGTCTGGTTGAGAATTACATAATGACTGATGGGGGGTGGAGGGGTGGGGGGGGAGCAATGACAAAACATTGTAATAATTAGTTTAACTAAGAAAAACATCATTTGAAAACCACCTAGAGGATAGGAAAACTTCAATAATGGTAAAGAAAAGCTTTTTTTCCCCCTTAATGTTTTTGCCATTAGGAATGTGTGCTTGGGGGAAGATACAAAGAGAGAAAAAGTAAGAAATCACCCCTAGGTGAAATGTCCATGCTGCATCTCTTCTCCTCCATCCTCCTCTCAGGATTTTGGACAGGGCATGCACACACACACGCCCAGCATGATTCTCAAGCCTCTGGGTCTGGCACCCAAACTGCGGTGGGCCATATAGGAGTCCAGAGCCTTAACCATCTTGCCATCTGCTGGCCCCAGGTAAAGGCTTTTCAGAAGAGACAGTTTTTTGGTTTTTGGTTTTTGTTTTTAATCAAATACTTTAGTTTTTTTTAAATCAAGTACTTTACTCCAGTTGAGCAGATGTAGTCGAACTCTTCTGTCAAGCTTTTGATAACCACCCTTATATCTGTAGAGAAGAAAAGTCTGGTAAGGTGGCATTACTATACCCCAGGAAACCTTGCAATCCAAAGCAAGTTCTTGAGGCTGGCACCAGCATCTGAGCTATTAGAGATGCAGAACCTCAGGCCTGGCTCAAGACTTTCTCAGTGTAATCCTGCATTTTAACAACATCCTCAGGTGATTCCTGTATGTGTGTTAACATTTGAAAACTGCTGTCCTACAAAATGAGTGAAGTTTCATCTCTGAATTAAGCCTTCTACAGGGTTTCTGTGCTTGAGGATGAAAGCCTGTTGCACCATTCTGGAAGGACTTGGTAAATCATCTCATCCACCCCTTCATTTTGCAATGAGGAATCTAAGGTCCAGAGAGGTGCCAAAATGGTCTGAGAGGCATGGCGTGTGGAAGAAAGTATGTGAGTTCTGCTGTCAGCCAGAGTTTTGCAGATAGGCAGGGTCACTGATGAATGTGGAGGCAAAATACCATCCTCACAGGTATATTAAAAGGATTGGAGAGAATGTATGCAAAATGGTTAGTGAATAGTAGACACCAAGAAATGATAACAGAACAACTAGAGATAGGACTGGGTTAACTAGAACAAGATCTCTACATTTCTTTTTTTTTCTTTAAAGAATTACTTTATTTATTCATTTTAATTTGACCAGAGATGGACAGTGGGAAGGGGAGTGAGAAACCACGGTTGGTCATGTGGGAGTCCGTCACTCTTAATCACCACACCGCCTGCTGGCCCCAAATTTCTTTTTCTCTTTAAAAATATTTATTTATTTATTTGGATTTTTGCTAAAGGGCATGTGCATTTGTAAGAGAGAAACAGAATGACAGGAGGAGAGTGAGAAAGCACCTATATGGGAGATTATCACTCCACAATCCCTTCATTTTTCCTCTTGGGACTTTGGGAAGGCATGCATATATGTCTGGCATGTTTCTCAAGCTTCTGGGCCTAGGATTCGAACTGTACATCAGTCATGTGGGATTCAGCTTCCATAATCACCACACTATCAGCTAGCCTGATCTCTGAACTCTTAGTGAAGTATTTTTCCACTGTTTTGCACTGTTCACATTCCCCCAACTCTCAGTGGCCAAAGCCACCCCTCTACCCAACACTAACATCAACTCTTATCTTTGAAATGGAACTATAAATTTTGAACTACTTTCTGAGATAATTAATTTAGAAGAGTTCCTTGACCTGGTTGTTTTAATAATTTCTAGCTCTTTTTCATACACACAAATTCAGATAAAGTAATTCTCAATACCCGATTCAGGTATGGAGAAATGTCTACCTTCTGGGTATTATCAGGCTGAGTGAGGTATTACCGGAAGTGTTGCTATTAATGAACCTGCAACTTACTTTTGAAAGAAATGGCCTCGTTTGCATTTAAAACCCTTCTCTGATATCTATTGAGTTGTTGGAAAAGTTATGACACACTTTTACATAGAAAACAGAAAAATACTTCATGACTTTTCCTGCACCCAAAGAGTACGTTTCTCCAGGCCTTATTCTCCATCCTGCAACTCTTTCTTTTTTTTTTTTTCCATTGAGAATACACTGTATATTGGCTCAATCAAGCACATCAACATATGTGTTATTGTCAACAAATCATTTTCCATTTCTTGTTTTCTGTATATTTTGCCATTTTTCCCATCCTTGATTCCCTATCTCAACTCCTTTAACTGTTCAAATAAACACCTCCTTTTTCCATGTCTTCCATCCCTTTCCCCCTCATTTTCATCCTGTACCTTCTAAAACTCCCTCCACATGCAGGGCAGATAGTAAAATAAATGGCCAATAACCAACATGTTCTGTAAGAGAAAAAAGAAAGAAACATACACAATCATACCACCCTTAACCATGTCCACTGTAAAAACTGTGAAGACTTAAATTGATCAAATGAATCCTGAAAGATGCTATTATAGAATAAGAGGAGCTTTTCTCTCACAAGATGTCTCCTGATGCATGCGGGCTTATGAGAAATGGCCCTGCCACAAGTGGGTGACAAGTCTCAGATGTCACCAGCCTCCCTCACTGAGATGTCTGCTGCTCACAAGCATGTTTTCCCTTCCCCCACCAAAGCCTCTCCCTTCCCTGCACTTCAGGCCTTCCTTCCCCTTCCTCAAGAGACTTTATAGAACTCTTTAGCTAAATCCCAAGCCAGCAGATAGCGCTTCTGCCTCAGCCAATTTGAATGCATGCTGCCGGTGAGATTTCCTGAGACACTCTCAGCTGCAACATTAAAACTGCATGAGAGTCTTCCTCAGGAGACCTAAGAATAGCACGTTTCTTCTGTGAGCCACTTTATAAACATTAACTGATTAAGTCGTCCTTTCTCCTCATGAGCCCTAGGCTTATACATAGTGGACTTCATCCTCCACTGCCCTCAAATTACTCCAGGAGAACAAAGCTGGGACTTGAAGGATCTTTTCTGGGTATTTTAGGCCACAACATCATTAATGCCAAAGACCTTGCAATAATAGCCCCCACTTGGGTGATGGCATGGAGAGGGAGGGGTTTGAATCTATGTTTTGTTTTCACCTAAGTTTATTTATTTCTTCCATGAGAGAAAGAGATGGGGAAAGAAAGAAAAATACTCCCAACAGGGAGGCCAGGCTAAAATCTAACCCCAGCCCCAGCCAGCCAGGAACACTGGAACCCAGGACTTTCTCATTTGGCCCCAGACTTACTCACTGTGCCACCTCAACTGGCCTCCATGTTTATTTTAAAGGAAACGGAATTAAGGTTCTCATCTCCTAAGGCCAGAGCAGCAGAGAGAAGAACCTAATTTCATGGCCTAGGGTAGGGTGACTGAATTTTATCCCCCAGGTCAAATCCAGCCTGCCACCTGCTTTTATAAAGTTTTATTGGAACACAGGCTCTTCATTTATGTGCTATCCATGGCTGCTTTGCACTACAGTATCAGCTGAGTAGTTGTAACAGAGACCAGGTGGAATGCAAAGCCAAAAAAGGTTTACTGTTTGGCCCTGTTGAAAAACTCTGCTGACCTCTTGTCTAGGGAGCTTAATGTTGGGTCTCACCCTCTACAGTCATTCCCTAAAAACTTTAAACCATCTCTTTCTCTCCCTGCCTTAATTTATAATCTGTAGACTAAATAATCTCTAAACTGAACCATTGCCTTGGGTTTATTCTTCCATTGCTCTGTAAGTATTAGCAGCTAATACATTAGTTTTATGTCATCACCATAGCCTACTTCTATGATGCAGGAGAGGAATTCCATTTGTCTCATGAATACTGCTAGGCCAAGGCTCTATGCTGAGCTCTAAAAATGTTGATGGAATGTAACTGAACTGACTTCAATTATATTTCTTTCTCCACAGAGAGATATCTCAGAATGATGTCTTAGAAGTGATAGAGGCGGGAGTGTTCTCCAACCTTCCCAAGTTACATGAAATGTAAGCAAGAAACCTTGGAGGTTGGGGGTACTCATGGATATTCTTGGAAACAGCCTTAAAGTTTTATTTCTGGGCGGTATTGGTTCTGCTCTGTTCTCAGACTCCTAGATTCATTAGAAGATGTCACAGTCCCCAGCCTAAAAGAAACTATCATGTGTCTCTTCCTGGTGATCTGGGAACCAACCAAAGCCTAGTCTCATCTTGTTCCCACTCTCAAATTTTTTTTGCACCATAGGCCAAGAACTTTGCCATTTGCTATAAGGACTTCTATCTCCTTCTCCCATTCAAAGTTATTCCATAGTCACAGTCCACAGTCCACAGTAAGTCCCATATGACGTATGAAAGCTGAATAGTACTAGTCTGAATTCGGCCATATACTCACCATCAAACATTTGCCAATATACAGAACCATCTGAGACTTAGTTCTCATCTGAAAAACTGAAATAATAAAATTATTATACTGCAGGAACCAGCAGTTCATGTAATGTCTATGTCACTGGACTCCCATATAGTTGACCACAGTTCAAGTCCAGGACCTGGTGGCTTAAACTCACACCAGATGCATATGTTTGTGTGCCCAAGATCCTGAAAGGAGAACGGAGGAGAAGGGATTGTGGTGTGGCCATACCCCCTGGGGGGCGATTTCTTGCTTTCTGTCTCTCTGTCTCTCTCTGTCTTTCTGACGAGTGCACGTGCCCTATAGCAAAAACCTCTCAAAAAAATAAATAATTATGTACTGCAAGAGATTACTATGACAAATAAGGAGATAATAAATGCTAATTGGATCTAGCATATCAAATGACATGGAGTAAGCCGGGCGTGGTGGCGCCCGCCCTATGGCAAAAACCTATGGAGGCTGGAGGATTGCGGCATCGAGTCCATCTCACTCTCTCTCTCTGTCTCTCTCGGCGAGTGCGCAATTTAAAAAAAAAATGACATGGAGTAAGTATATGATAGTAATCTTTGGATCCCCTATACTCCAACCATATTCACTTTCTCTTGTTGATGTTCCAGTTTTCACATACATGTCAGTGCTCACATAGATCTGCTTCTGTTTCCTAACAATCCATAGTTACAATAAATTAATTCATAGAATCACAGAATATCAAGGTCAGAAGAGACTTTAGGGACTGGTCAAAATTTTCCAAAGTACATTCTACGTGTCACTAAGAACTCAAGAAATTCTTAGGTGTTCAACACAAAAGAAAGAAGAATATTCTCTGGTGAACTAAAATTAGGAAACATTGGGCAAATGAAGTTAGGCGGGTTTGCTGACTATAGGAAAACTCCTCAGAGCTATCAAATGCTAATATATGTGTGGAATCGCCAAGAAGGATATTGTATTGCTTCTTAATTAGTATCACTAAAAATGTTTCCTTTGTGCAACATTATTAATATCTCACAAAATCCCATGGGATACATTTAGGAATGCCAGTGAACAACTTCCCAATTGTATAGATGATAAAGAAAAGGAACAGAGAACTTTTGAGACTTATCTAAAGTTACCCAGTCAAATCCATAATATAATATAAGGATTGGAACATAAAAGTCTCTTGACTCTTATCTATTTTTTTAAGTAAGGATTTTTTTCAATCATATAATAATTTGCTAAGTATTGGTACAGGATGAATCCAAAATGTATGTGTTTGTGTGTGTAACACATTAAGGGATTTGTTTGGGAACGACAGTCTATCCACTTCGGCAGACTTCCTCCTCCCTTTCCCTTTTTTCCACCCACTCTGCCTCCTACCCTTATTCTTCCTCTTTGTCATTAAGCCTCTGTAACTGATGCTTTTCCTCCCTCTCCCCACCAACCACATGCTCCTTTCTTCCTTCTGTCTCTGCTAGACCTTTTCTTACCTTACGTGGGAAAAGAGACCTGTCAAGGGTCTCAGAACCCACAGGGAGTATCAGAGAAATGAATCAAAGAGCAGCCAGGTCTCTTGGCATGGGCTGGCTGGCATCCTTCGATACAGTTCAGTGGGCGGTGAAGCTAATGGGACAGCTCTTTCATCTCTTCCTTGCATGGGGAGGTGCTCACCCTCATGCAGCACTGACTACTTAAAATGATTAATTGCCTGGTACTTGGATCTGAGCAGCTATAAGTTACTGCAACATAAAAGCTAAAGAAACAGGGAGGAAGTAATTAACAGAGAGCATCTCCACAAATACACATTGATCCGGCAAGATGAGGAAGGGCAAGCTCTCTGTGTTGGAATCCAAATGTGACTATGCTCACCTCCAGAGTATTGAGCAGGGCATAGCATAGGCCACACAGGGCAGAAGTCATCACCTCCCATGAGCTGTGAGGAAGCATCCTCAGGGACTCCAAAATCGCTGACCCTGTTCTCAGTACAGTCTACTGGAATTTCATAGAGCAAACCAAAGAGATGTTGATTGCTTTCCTTACAAACTTTATTTTTCTCTGCTATTTCACTGTGCTCTCCCTTTGCCCTCTTGTCCTTTTTCCTTTCCTCTCATCTTCTTTTCACCATCTTTTGTTTTCTGTTCCTTTTCTCTTATCTAGACCAGGGAAAAGCTCATTTCTCCATGTTAGTCTCACTGCTACTCTTTTACCCGCCTCAGACCTGGGAGATTGTCACTGGTTTCCTACTCTCTTACCTTCCTCAGACCTAAAAGATTCTTACTGGTTGAAGACCCAGCTTGCTTTAGTGTAAGAATATAGTATAAAATACACATAACATACAAAATATGTGATAACTGACTGCATTATCGGTAAGCAGTTAAGTTTCGGGGGAGACAAAAGTTATGTGTGGATTTTCAACTGTAGGGCATCAGTGCCCAAACCCTGAGTTGTTCAAAGATCAACTGCATTTAGTTTGCACATTTAGTATAAGAAAAGGTAGTTCATACTTTCTCAGTATTTACCGAAATGATAGCTGGGTGGATGGGTGGGTGAGTGAGTGACTGGATAAATAATAACAGCATCCTTTACAGTTGAAATCACATGTATGTCCTTTTCTCTTTTACAGTAGAATTGAAAAGGCCAATAATCTGCTGTATATCAACCCTGAAGCCTTCCAGAACCTTCCCAACCTTCGATATCTGTAAGATCTCGTGTGTGCTGGCACCCTCTCTATGACCAAATTGTGTGTTTCTGACTTATGAAATTTTAGTAAAATGGGAACCAGCAGTTAGCATAATAGCTATGTCGCTGGACTCCCACATAGTTGACCGCAGTTTGCGTCCCGGACCCGGTGGCTTCAAACTCACACCGGGTGCGTGTGCGTGCGTGCCCAAGATCCCAAGAGGAGAATGGAGGAGAAGGGATTGTGGCGTGACCATCCTCCCTGGGGGGGGGG
>NW_006160142.1:733551-756531 GCF_000334495.1 Tupaia belangeri chinensis | reverse complement strand
TTGATTTCTCGCTTTCTGTCTCTATGTCTCTGTCTGGCTGGCGAGCGCACACGCCTTATAGCAAAGAAACCTCTCCAAAAAAAAAATTAGTAAAATGCTCACTTGCTACTTTGGAAAGCAACTGCTTTTGTCACTGTGGGTGAAGGAGATGTTAGGAACAGAAGTAGAAATGGAGAGATGCTGGTGGTGGATTTTAGTTTAGTTTAATGAGTGAATTCCACTAATATAATTACATTTTGTTTTCATTTGCACAAATAGACATAAGAAATGCTATTTGCATTAATGGAACTGTCACATGGACCTCTTACAGGACTCAGTCATAATTTAGTGTTAATGAGATGCAACCAAAATTTCTACTTGCATTTAGCTTCTGACCTTGACCTCAAAGACATCTTCTCTTTTGTTCTGCATATATGCATTTTCCTTTGATAGATTACAGCAATTATTTTTTAAGTTTGGGTTAATAACATAGTATTTTATCAGCAGAGAGATTCCTGGTATTTGAGCTCCATCCTTTGGGTCTGCCCCATCAGCAAAAACACTGCTTCCTCCACTCAAATGACTTTCAAGTCAACTGAGGGCTTGTCAGAGCTTTAAGTGTATAATAGGACCCCACAAAATAAGAGACAAGAATTTGAACTCCAGAGTTAAACTTTCTGTGACCATTTACCAGCTGCTGACCATAAGAAAGGATTTACCCTCTCAAAACTTGTTTCAGCATTAAGAGAATGGGAACAATAATAATGCATGTGCATCCCTTATCTATTAGTATAATAATGATGAGTAACCAACCACCACTCAAATATAGAAGCTTAAAGCAAAAATTATTTATCATTTTTTACCTGTCTGTGGGTTGATCAGCAGAATGGTTCTGCTGACCTAGACTAGGTTTGCCTGACCTCAGCTAAGCCCACTAATATATCTATAGTTAGTTAGCAAGTCACCTGAGGGCTGGCTACTGGTCTCAACTGGGATGACTCAGCTTTCCTCTCAGTGATGCTTATTTTCGTTAGGTTAGCATAAACTTAATTTCATGACAGTCCAGGTTTTAAGAAAGAGCTGAAGATTGCAAGCTTCTTAAGATCTAAACTCTGAACTAACCCATTTTATAGCCAAAGCAATTAATAAAACCAGCCCAGATTCAAGATATAGATAAACAGAAAAACTTCCCAGTGGGAGAAACTGCAACATCACAACACAGGGAGTGTGGATACAGAGAAGGACACTGAATTGAAACCACTCTGCAAAGAATTTAAAGTACGAAAATGTTTTGCATGGTATCCATCATAGTAGACACTCTAATAAATATCATCTGCTAATTATACTAAGAATCTCCCTAAATATTACCCATAAGAACTGGAGTCAGCAGGTATAAAAAGGTCACTTGGCCATTGTGCACCCTAGCTCTCTCAAATGGGGACTGAGGGGACAAGAGATTTAACAGAAGAGAGTCCATATGACTTAGAACTTCCTCTTTCCAAAAAGAACCCTAGAAAGGGTCTGTAAAAGAAACAAGTTCATCTGCTACTGAGTGAATGTCAGAGGCAAGCTACTTCATGGGCACAACCTGCACACCTGCACACCTGTACAGGGCCTGTGTTCAGAAGAGCCTTAGGTTCCCAGGATCTCACACTAGGTTAAACCCTCTGCTGTCACCACCTTGAATTGCTTATACATTTTTGAAAAAGAGGCCCTGCGTTTTCATTTTACCCCACACACCACAAATTATATGGTCAGTCCTGCTCAGCGGTTAGGTTTACGATCTCTTCTAGTTTGGGACTTGAGAGATAGCTGTGTTCCTTTAGACAGAGACATGGCTGTGCTCTCTGCAGAGGCTAACTGGGTTAGTCACACACCCAGTGGAAGAAACACGTGAAAACAGAGAAAGCCTGAGCCTTGGAATTAGGAAATGTAGATCATCACCCTGATTCCACCATCTACTAGTTGAGAAATCTTGGGCAAGTCATTTGACTTCTGAGATGCACAGGACTTCTGAGATGCACAGGCTTACATGAGCCTAAAGCGAGATTTATAGGTGAAAATATCTATATATAAAGATATTTTATAAACTACAAAATGCTCAAAAATAATAATAAATGTATTTGTAGAATGACTGTTTCTGGTCAAATAATCAAAGTCTACTAGCTAATCTGCAAGAATATTTCAATAAATGTTGAATAAAGAGTTATAGTAACCACTAAGACCTTCAACTGTAACCTAAAGTGTTTGGCATGAATTTAAAAAGAAGAGATTGGAATATGCTTTTATATTTAATAGAGCCATATGGAAAAGAAAAAAGAAAAAATTATATTAATTTAGAAGAACTACAGTTCAGATAAGACACTGATATTTATTAACCAGATAGCTATTACCTCTCTAAACCTCAGTTTCCTTATCTGTAAACTGGATAATTATGAAAACTCAATAAGATTATACCTGTAAATACACACTTGGAAAAAAAAATTGTACAAAAGTCATAAAGAATGAGATAAATATAAAATTGTTCGTCTATTACCCAGTTGATTTTCTTCATTCCTTCTTTTCTGCCCTTTTTCCTCCCAACTGCTATGTCTCCCTTCTTTTTCTCTCTTTTCTCCTATAAAATGCCTTTAGTAACAGAACAGAAGCACTTTCAAACATGAAAAAGAATCCCCAGGGGTCCTGCCATTCATAAATAGCTAATACAAGCATCTCTTCAGAGGACAGGCATAAAAAGGAAACCAGCCCTTCACACACACAATCCACAGCCCATGACAACATAGCATGAGAATATTGGGCTGGAACATATACATGAAGAGGCATTATTGCAAAGTTTGAAATAAAATGATTTAGACTTTAACCCCATTACTGGCCCACACCTGTGGTCAGTACCAGTTATTCTTATTAATGAGGAAACCCTCAACACTTCCTCTTGGGGATAAAACAGGGGAGAAACTTGTAAGGATGCAGGCATGCAAAATATATCCCAAGCTGGAGGAAGAAAGAAAGAGGGATCTTTGGCGAGCAAAGTAGATAAAGTTGTGCCCCAGACCCTAGAAGAAGCTGTCTTCTGTGTCATTGGTCAACTTCAGCCTCCTCCTTGTGTTCTTATCTCACTTGGAAGTATTGATTAGTCTTCAGTCCCATCTGACTTCTGTATTAAGTTCCTACAAAGCTGTAGGTGACCAATTCCAGCCAAACCCTTTTCTGAAAGCAGGTTATTGTTTTCAGAGTATTTTAAACCCGCTCTCTAATTGGAGCAGAAAAATAATAAAGAGGTGGGAAGAACTGCATTATTGTTAAAAGAATCTTTTTGATTGTTCTTAAAAATGTATTTGTGTTATTGTCTTAGTTCAGGCTGCTTTAACAAAATACCATATTTTGGGTGCTAAACAGTAAATGTTTATTTCTCATGGTTCTGCAGACTGGAAGTCCAAGATCGATGTGCTAACCCAGTTAGTTCTTGGTGAGGGACCTCCTCCTGATTTAGAAATAGTTGTCTTCCCATTGTATCCTCACATGACCTTGCCTTGGTACATATATATTGAAAAGAGATCAATGTCTCCTCTGCTTTTTATAGGGCATTCATCCCAGTCCAAAGGCCAAATTATCTTGTCCTAATCAAACCCTAATAAACTCCCAAAGGCCCCACCTCTAAATACCATCAGCATATAATTTTTTTTTTGGGGGGGGAGAGCACAAACATTCATTCCTTAACAGTTATCTATTTCTACCCTACACAAAATCTTTTCGTATCCATTGCCATGTAGATCTCTCATCAGGATGCAGTAGACTAAGAGTTGTCTGTCTGTCTTAAGCTGTTTGACTTTCTGCTCAGGGTGGACCCTTCCCAGCTCTGTACTCTTTATTATTATTATTATTATTATTATTATTATTATTATTATACCAGATATTATTATTATTATACCAGATGTGTACTCTTATAATCATGTGGCACAGGGAAATCCTGAGAAGTGGAGCAACTCAGTTCTCCAAATACACTTCTACTAGTAGTACATCCATTCAGGGCTCAGATGCAGCCCTTTGAAATATTTTCTAAACTGCTAAGAGAGATTGCCTAAATTCGTAGTTGATCCTCTATTGTGAAAGATTATATAAGAGAAACAAAGCCCAGTTAAGCTTCCATCTGGTATTAGTCAGCCTGAGCTACTCTCACAAAATACCATATATTTTGCACAACAGAAGTTTATTTCTGATAGTGGTAGAGTTTAAGATCATGATATTGGCTGATTCACTTCCTGGTGAGGACTCTCTTTTTTGGACATAGACAGCTGCCCTCTCCCTGTGCCCTCAGAAGGCAGAGTGAGAGAGAGGAAATGCAAATACACTTGAGTGAGCAAGAACAAGTCTCTGGTGTCTCTTCCTTCCACTCTTTCTTTTCTTTTCTTTTCTTTTCTTTTTTAAATTCTTGCCATAATCTTCATGTTTATTAAGAGACAGATCTTTCTGGCATGAGGTGAAAGGAGGGTACGGCCATGCCACAGTCCCTTCTCCTCCTCCATGCTTCCTTCAGGATTTGGGGCACATACACACACACACACAAACACACACACACACACACCTGACATGTTTCTCAAGCAGCCGGGTCCAGAACACACTATAGAATCAGCTATGAGGGATCCAGTACCTTAGCCACCAACCACCTGCTGGCTGGGTGTCTCTTCTTATAAAGACACTGATTTTACTGGATTAAGAACCCCATCCTTATGGCCTCATTTAAACTAAATTACCTCCTAAATGTCATCTCTACAAATACAGTTGAGGTGGGGATTAGAGCTTTAATGTATGAATTGTGGGGACCTATAATTCTGTCCACAGCACATCGCTTTCTGTGCTTATTTGTGTTTGAGCAATAGCCACAACAGCTTCATGAGTCAGCAGCCAGGTACAGGTAGATGGCAATGATTTCAGATATTCTTTGGGATAATGAACAAATTGCCTCAAGATAAAGGAAAAACATAAAATGGATGGAATACCCCAGTGGAAATAAGTACTATAGAGTTGTTGGGTGTTTTTTGTTTTGTTTTGTTTTCTTAAGCCAGGTTAATTATTTATTATCACAGCCACCAAAACAGGAGATAATAAGGGCTTGGAGTGAATTGCTGTTTGGTTGAAAATTCTAATTGCTGCAAACACATAACTTAGAAATGTTGTTCTGAAGTTCTCCCTGTTGATACCATTTCATGCTGCTCATTTGATGTGCAGAATTCAAGACAGCTAGAAATCAGTGCTGTTTATCAATGCCCTCATGCTTCACTGAGGAACCTGAAGTGGCTAGGAAAAAAATTTATGAATAAAGAAATGTTCTTTAACTAGAAGAATATGCATCAAAGGATTCATCTGGTTGGATTTTTTTAAGTCAATATTGTATTTACAGGCAATATTTTTTTTCTTTACTGCTGTGCCTTTCTGGAGCTGACCTTTTGTGTATAAAAGATTATCTATTGATCTGTAAATAAGATTTACACAATATTCTCTTGACTTTGCATCCTGTCAATGTAATTTTCAGGCAGCTGGATGTTGCTCTTTGCTACTCAATAAACCATAATTCCATTTTAGAAAACTTTTCACAGAGCTATGTAGGCCCTACCTCCATACCCTCACTGACAAACATCTTCCACTCGGATGTGGACCTGTTAGAGCTCCTTATGATGCCTGTTAACAGCTGCCACCATCTGCTTTCTCCATTTGGGGGCAATTTCAGAAGATTCTTCCCTGGGACTCCACTCAGCAATATAGGCCGTTAATTCCTCAGCCTTCTACTAAATTCCTCTATCTATTTTCTGTGTTCTTTTTCATTTGTCTGATGAAAGTAACTCTTTGTTGACAATAGCTGAACCATTTGTTGGAAGTAGCATGGCAAAGAGGCACAAGGCAGAAACTTAAAAGGCAACTCAGAGGAGAAGTGACTCCAGGGTCACTTTTTTGGGGGGCGGGGGGGAGGAGAGATTTTCACTATAGGGCGCGTGCGTTCGCCAGACAGACAGAGAGAGACAGAGAGACAGAAAGCGAGAAATCACCCCCCAGGGGGGATGGTCACGCCGCAATCCCTTCTCCTCCATTCTCCTCTCGGGATCTTGGGCACGCACGCACATGCGCCCTGCATGAGTTTTAAGTCACCGGGTCCGGGACGCAAACTGCGGTCAACTATGTGGGAGTCCAGCGACATAGCCATTATGCTAACTGTTGGTTCCCGAGGGTCACTTTTAAGGTCTCGGCTCTTAACTCCAACCCTGTTAGCTATGAAACCCTGGGTAATTGTCTTAACTTGCCTAAATCTCAATTTTCCTTTATGTAAAATAATATTATCATTGCTTGCATCCTTGAATTATATTAAATAAGTTAAAACAAATGAAGTACTTCGAAGAATGAGTGAAATCTAGAAAATTCTCAATACTAGCAATTCTTACTAAATTCTTAACTCTATCATTTACTAGCTAAAGGTGTCCATGCAAGAAACTTCATCTCTTTGTACCTGAGTTTTCTCCTCTACTTAGGAAGTAAATAAACAAATAATAATAATGCCTACCCTTTAAAATTGGTGTGAGGATTAAATGAAATACTGATTGTAAAGGTTCTGGTATATCATCATTGCAAAAATGTTTCTAATTTATGATGATTGTCGTGGTGGTGGTGGTGGTGGTGGTGGTGGTGGTGGTGATTTTCTGCTTCCAATATTCCTAAAGTTTTGAAGGCTTCTTTAACTATTTCTTTTGGACAGAATCCACCAAACAGCATTCAAATATGGAAATACATCATTTATGTTTCTCCAAGGATAAAAGTATCCTTACAGAACCCCTGATGTACCCCCCCAAAAAAAATTTCCAAAAAGAAAAATTACTGTATCCTACAGAATTCTAATAGAGGGCTCTCAACTCTGCCTTTTAACATTTATTTTCAACACTAGTGGCCCACAAACTCCTTTGCCATTCTCCTTGCATTAATTCCTATTTTTCACACAGACAGCTGGTTGAATACTGCCTCCCATTTTTATATTGATTTATAACTTAATGTTGTTTATAATACTTTATTGCATTTGAACCTCACAGCAGTCCTTGGGATAGGGAGGACACTAAAAGTATACACATATTACAGGAGAAGTAAGCTGACTTGTCTACAGACATGGGTTACGGGCTCTTCTGACAGGAATACATGATGTCTGTAATGGATCACTCTGGCACTTTTGGTGCTCATCTGTGTTCACTCCTTGTTGAGTAGGAAAAGAGCCATATGAAGGTTCATTTTTAGAACTTATGGCAGTCACACAGATGGTGGGAAGGACTGGTGCTTTCCCATTTGTTTATCCTTTCTCATTTGGGTGTGAATTGGTCAATCAGTGAGAACTCATTCAGTCAACCATTTCACAGTGTTGAGGTTACACTACAACCCATGCTTTGTTCTGACTACTGAATGTACAAAATATGAAAGGAAAGATGACTCCTGTGCCCTCATAGAGTTCTCATTCTAGTGAAGGAGACAATGTTGAATAATGTCAAGTGACGATAGTGCTATGAGGAAACACTAAGTAGAGAGTAATGTTTCAGAAAGGGCAGTTGAGAAAAGGTGGCGAGGGAAGGCCTTGTACAAGATACTGGAGACATCTATGGACAGCTCTCACCTCAAGTAGTTCAGTCCTTTGGGCAGAATGGTCTATCATCCATTAATGTCTGAAAATAACAATACATGTAGCTGGCTGTGTGATCCTGGTCATGGCTTAAAGGACTGACCCAGTGATTGGGCCAGGCTAGTCAGAAAAAGCTTCTTGGTTGGGAGGGGGAATATAACTGGAACTGGAAAGATAAATGTGATTTGGAAAGAGAAGAACAAGAATGTATTTCCTGTGAAAGAAATAGGAGAATAAATGCATAGAATATGAAAAGACAAAGGAATAGGATGAGGAGAACTGAGTCCCAGCTGGAAAAAGGATATATACTGGGAAGAAATATGACTGGGTAGTGTAAGAGGGGAAATTAAGGCAGGAGCGAGTGTAGACCATAGACCTAATACACTAGGAAAGAATATGCTGTAAGAGATTCTCAAGCAGCAGACTGACATGATGACAATTATTTGGGCTGCAGATTAATCAAAAGCAAAGTAGAGGCTATATTCAAGGGAGGTCTCCTAAACTGTGGTTGTCATAATCCAGGGGTAAAATAAGGACACTTAGAAGAACAAAAAAGCAGAACCAGCGGATGGCGTAATGGCTATGTAGCTGGATTCCCATGTAGTCAACCACAGTTTGAGTCCTGGAACCGGTGGCTTAAACTCATGGAGGTGCATGTGAGTGCATGCCCAAGATCCCAAAAGGAAAATGGAGAAGAGATTGCAGCATGACCATCCCCTGAGGGGTGATTTCTCTCTCTCTTTCTATCTCTCTGTCTTTCTGGTGAGTGCATATGCCATATAGCATAAAAAAAGCTCTCCAGAAAAAAAGAAAAATAAATAAAAAGAACATAAAAGCATGGTTCAATGGGGACACATTTTTTTATAAAAATACTGGCATATGATTTACCTCTGGAGAAATATGAACTCAAGTGACTAGAGTGATTTTTTCCCACTTACTTCTAGAAACCCCCAAAGCCTCCTTCCCTCCTTACCTTCCTTACCCCAATGCCTCCCTTTAGTACCCCTGACACTGAGTCATCCTACAGATAGCATTCATCAAGAATCCAGACATTTAGGACCAGCAGATGGCATAAAGGTTGAATTGCTGGACTCCCTCATAGTCAACCGTGGTTCGAGTCCTGAACCCGACAGCTTAAATCACATGCTGGGCATGTTTGCATATGTGCCCAAAATCCTTAAAGGAAGTTGGAAGAGAAAGGATTGTGCCATGGCCTTCTTCCCGGTGGAGGGGTGGGGGTGATTTGGTGATTTCTCACTTCTGTCTCTTTGTCTTCGGCAAGCGCAAGCATACATGTCCTATAGCAAAAATCTCTCTCTAAAAATAATTTAAAAAGGAAGGAAGGAAGAAACCAGCCATTCGACACAAGAGGCCGTGTTATTGGGAAGAAATTATTAGCCATCTCCCTAATGTCACTGTTAAAAGTATCTAAGGATGCTGTCATGACTACGAGGATGTTTAGATGCAATTGTACAATTGCTTCTTTTATCAGTAAACTGTCAGACAAAGCCAACTTTGTCTGCTGTAGTCAACTATAGGAAAATGTGGCCAGATTCTTCTTCTGGAACACTGACATCCAGTCAGTGAGATTTCAACTGAGCATGTCAGCTCCATGCCCACAACAACCTCCTTACCACAAGGAGGTGATGATTTCCTGCTGGAAGCTTTCTCCCTGTCTTCTTTCTCTCACCTGTTCAGTTACTTTCTCCTACAAGAAGGCCAAGTCTTTTCCATCAGCAAGGAAAACATTTGATTCATCAATCATATTAATATGTTCAGATTCCAGTATCCTTTTGTCGTGGGAAATTTGTGTTTTTGAAAGAGGAGCCTGGATGAGACCAGCAAATGGCATAATAGTTATGTTGCTGGATTCCCACATGTCAACCGCAGTTCAAGTCCCGGACCCAGCGGCTTAAAACTCACACAGGGCATGTATGAGTGCCTGCCTAAGATCTGGAGAAAAGAGTGGAGGAGAAGGGATTGCAGTGTAGCCATCCCCCCAGGAGGTGATTTCTCATTTTCTGTTGCTCTATCTCTTTTTGTCTCTCCAGCAAGCACATGTAACCTTTAGCAAAAAAAAAAAAAAAAAAAAAAAAAAGAGGAACCTGGAAAAGGTAATGCTAAACCCAAGAATTTGTAATAATGAACTCCCAGACATAAAGTCTTTGAGAGGGAGATTGAAAAGTTCTAAAGAATCCATTCAAAAAATACCTAGGTAACTATCTACTCCTTCCACTTGGTGATTCTATGCAATTGTATCTTTAAAGGATATACCTTCTTACAAGGTAGATATATCCTCACTTTGTTAATTTTGAAATAAGATCTATTTCTCATCACCAGAAATAAGATATAAGTCTAGAGAGGATTCAGCAAGAAACAGGTGTCAGATTAGCTGAGCAAAATTCATTCCTGATTTTGTTCTCATTACTACTGTTCCTACCCCAAGTACCCCACCTTCGTGCCTGTGATATACCAATCCCTTCAGGTCTCAATTTCTTTTTATGCAGAAAGGAAATAATAAAATATGTTTTAAGAGGCTCATCAAATGAACTCTACATTCTCTAAGGTCCCTTTTAGCCTCAAGTGCTTGGTTTCTGAATTATGATCTTGATGAATCCAAGGCTCACAGTTCATATTCTGAGTTCAACATATTAGGGCCCAGAGAAAGTCCCCTTGCAATATAAGAAAACCCAAATATCTTGCAGACCACCTCTCTTTCCAACTCAGGTTCTTCCTCTCCAGGATTCAACAGACTGAGATCCTACAGATGCTTTACAGATAAAACATCCATACATTACTAGTAAATTAAGTACAGCTGAAGCTCAACTCTGGGCACTAAAGGGCAGCTACAGGATGTATCCCTGCCATTTCAGTGCCTCATAACGTGCATGACTACCCTAGCAGTGTCTGAGAGGCACTGAATGTGGGGATAGGATTTAAGAGACAAACACTCAGCAGCCATTGGAACTGGCCTGAGAGGGACAAGTCCTTGGCACGACCTTCCTCAGGCACAGGCAAAATGACAGACAACTAAAAATAAACAAATAAAACAATAGACAGCTTGCACTAGAATCTGAAAGGGCATCAAGCAAAGCCTTACCCCCAAGGAAAATAAACTGCTGCTCCTTATCCCACCACTGAAGCCTCAATGTTAGAAAGATGATTGGTTTCCTTTATCACTGTCTGCCCAATACATGACACTCACCAAAATGGTACTCAATTACTCATTTTGTGCTTTAGAGGAACCTGGCTATGATGGAGACCTTTCACGCCTGGTCCTCACTTCATCCTTTAACGTTTGAGGGAGACCCATATTTTTCCCTGCTTCCCTGCAATTATTCATCTCATCTACTTTATCTTTCAGCATATATGTTCTTAGATCATAAGCTCTTGGAGCAGCCATGTTCTAGCTGAAAATCCTAGTTGACTTGTCCTCCTGGGAAATATGTAGTTTTCTCCAAGGGCAGGTCTGCAGAAGAAACACAGCCAGGGGACTCAACAGTCAGCTAGATGAGCTGGCTCAGCACTGGGGAGCTGAATGAGAGCTCAGCTCACCCCTGGACCCAGTCACACAGTCCAGAGCAAGTGCAGTGTCTAATTCATCCCACGAAACACCCAATCTGCACACAGTAGGCCCTTCATGAGAATGTGGGCCTGATTTGAAAACTTTCTGTTTGAATAATGAGAGGGAAGCAGCTGCTGTTTTTAGAGAAATATCTTGGGGCATTACGGAGTGTGAACACTGAAGTGACAAAAGCTCTAAGGAAGAGTATTTTCATCTTTAGCAGACATCACAGAAATGCTCGGCTACAGTTTAATCACGAGCTCACCCGCAGTGAACAATCCACAAATAACATCTAGTTCAAGAAGCAGTGAGATCCTCCTTCATCCACTTGGGATTCAAAGATAGCAGGGTAGGAAGACAGAGAGCAAGATATTTACAGAAAGCACAAGGAAGCAGCTAGGCAGCCTCCCTCAGAAGGTTCATCCAGCATAGTCTCTCTGGATAAAGATCAGACTCCAGAACCCACATGGACACACATCCACTCAGCAAGACACAAAGGAAAATCTTCCGTCTTCACAGTAGTGTCTAAGACCCAGGGACCAACCTTGGTTCTGCCTGTGAGAGCTTGTAACTAACAAGATCTCTCTGGATTTCAAGAAAAATGGAGAGAAAAATAACTGCCCTACTTATTGCAAAAGGGAGTTGTAAAGAAGGGAAGGAAAGGAACAAGATGAGACGGGATATCAGAGCGGTTTGGAAGTTCAAAGCAACGAACAAGTGGAAGCACTGTTGGCTGTATAAGGCATTGCCAGGTGATATAGGGGCAATAGTGTCTGGAAAGCACTTTCTTAGCACTTAGAAAGCACTTTCAGTTTGTATTACTTTATTTAGTCTTTAAAAATTCTGAGAAACATTTACTGATGGCTCCATTTTACAGATGAGAAACTTGAGATCAGAGATGCTGCATAAATTGTCCAAGTTCACAAAATGGGAATAAGAAGTTAGCTTAGAGCAGAAGGCTTAGGGAAATGGACACTGAGAAACTACGATGTGATAGACTCTGAGCTAGGCATTTTGTTCACGTGACTTACTTCATTTTCCAATCTTCTACAACAGCGAGGTGGGTGTTTTTCCCAATCTACAACAAAAGGATTTGAAAACTCAGGGATTATATAGTTGATGGAGCTGAGAACTGAAACCAGGAGTATCTAACTCCTCCCCAGTTCATCCTGCTTTCCAATACACTGGAGCCAGGGAGGTATAGGATGTGGATGAAGCCTGTGTAAATGTGCCCAGGATTCTGAGCACAACACTGATATCTTATTAATATATTTGCCACTCAGAATTCGTGATCATCTACTTGACTAAGCTAAAGTGTACCTACGAAATAGCTTTCTAAATAATTAATATTAGAAATGAGTTGTGGAGAAGGATACACAAACTGTTTAAAATATTAACTCTTTTGCGACTCCCGCATGTAATTTAAAAGTAAGTGCCTACCACAAATTGGTACTTTGATTAAAGTTATTCTTACATTGGCATCCAAGGAGGTCCCAAAAGGTTACCGCTTGGCAACACTGTTAGCTGTGGAGCTAACTTGGAGAGATCTCTAGGTTTTAAAAGTTCTTATGTAACCGTTGTGGTCTAATTGAAAGAGCATCATCAAGACACATGGGAGCCAGAATGCCCAGGTTCAGATTCCATTCTTCCAGTTTCTATCAAACACATTAACTAAAACTCTCCAAATCTCAGTTTCTTTATCTATAAAACAGAGCTAATAATAATGCCTTCCTCTCTGGGTTGTAGGCAGAATTCAACAACTTTAGAGGCCAGCAGGTGGCATGGTGGTTAAGGGCACTGGATTCCAATAAGGCTGATTGTGGTTCTAGTCCCGGACCTGGTGGCTTGCTTTCTCACTTTCCCTCTCACTCTTACTCTCTCTCACTCTGTCCCTCTCTTGTCAAATTTAAATAAATTAAAAAATAAACATTAAATAAACTAATTATTTTTTAAATGACTTTAATAAAGGTGAAGTATTTAAAATGGCGCCTAGCATGTGGTAATGTAATAGGCAAGTATTAACTATTCTTTCTGCCTCAAATCTAGAAATTTAGGCAAATCATTTACCCTCTGAGACTTGCCTTGCTTATCTGTAGAATGGGAATCATAACTATGCGCACTTTACAAGGCTGCTATAAAGTCAGATCAGATCATAGAAAACATCTTTGTCAGTCATAAATGCTACCCAAATAATAAGGCAAAGTTATTTTTAAGTCTTTCCTTCTAGGTAAGGGGTCTGGGTCCGAATTGTGGCCTATGGAACCAGTTCCCAGGAGTTCAGTTACTTCCCTAATTGCAGTCTTCTGATTAGTGGCCATGGTAGCCATCCTCTCACTCAGTCCAGAGTCAGATACAGGTCACTTTGTCCCTAAGCTAACGTGATAAGCAATGAAACTGCCATACATTCTTTTTAAAACCCCTTTTTCAACCTGAGTGAAGCAGCAAGCAGCTCCTACCCTTTCCATGGTGAGCTAAAAGGAAAGGTGAATTCACAGCCTTCTCCAGAAACCCTTCTTACAAGCTCTCTCCCCAAATTTAGCTCTCCACACTTTTTAGGTCCAATGTGTGTAAGAGGTTAAGAATTGTGGGAATTGTGTAACCAGTTTCCAAGGACTGGGAATGTAGCCTCTCTCATGGTTCCCAGGCCAGGGAGAACAGCAACTGTGTCATCTGTCACACTAGCTCTGCCCTAGCCATGGAGGTCTCCTCTAGCTTGCTCCAGATTAAATGGACAAATAACATCAACAGTGAGAGCTGCAGGGTAGCCTATCACAAACTTTACTATTATTTTATTTTACATTCAGGTCAGATTCATTTCGTCAAAGATCTCTCCTCAGTTTAGTTCCCTTTTGACTCAGTTTCATGATTTCTTTTTACCACAACACAATGATTCTCAGAGGTTAACTGTTACACTAGGAGCAGGAATCTGATCCTGCGTCTTGTATCCTATACAACACCAGGTGAGTCATGCGGAATCTCTTGCCTTGGGTCTCCTGGTCACAGTCCAGAGGAGTCCATCTCCAAATGTCCACAGTTGCTAGTAGAAAGTGAACCTAAGTTCACTTGACACAGTTTACCCTTGTACCAGTACAACTCTGGTTTTCTATACTGTAAACATTCTGATTTACATCATGGTAGAGGAATACGGGGTGCTGAGAATAGACTATACTGCCTAAGAGAAAGTTTCCCAATCATGTCCTTTATTTATTTATTTTTATCTCCAGAAAGAGAGAGACAGAAAGTGAGAAATCACCCCCCCAGGGGGTATGGCCACGCCGCAATCCCTTCTCCTCCATTCTCCTCTCCGGATCTTGGGCACGCACGCACATGCACCCGGTGTGTGTTTAAGCCACTGAGTCTAGGACCTGAACCGCGGTCAACTACATGGGAGTCCAGCGACATAGCCATTATGCCAACTGTAGGTCCTCCAATCATGTCTTAATACTAAAAGCATTTGTAGATAATCAGTCTATTGTTAGGGGGGGAAATGTGGCATATGTGTTTTAGCCTGGGCTTCCAGGTTGAAGTAAGAAACACCAAAGTCAGGAAAAAGTCTATAATAAAGTAGAAGTCCAATGCCAATATGTTTAGGGAAATTTGGCATATTGTTTCCTTCTTGTGGACATTTATAATAAATAATATCGTGGTAAAGGCCCTGAGAAAGGAAAGAAACTGCAGGAAAGAAAGGGCTTAACCTATTAAACCAGCATTTCCCAAACTTATTTGGTCATTATAACTTTTTATTTACAAATGAAGCATTTATGTCATCTGTAAATAGCATCTCTTTTTTATTTTATGAAGATACTTTACTCCTTTCTTCAAAAATTTGCTATAGGGCATGCATGCTCACCAGAGACAGAGAGAGAGAGAAAGGGAGAAAGCACCCCCTAGCAGGGATGACCACACTGCAATCCCTTATCCTCTCAGGATTTGGGGCATGTATGCAAATGCAACTGGAGTATTTTTCAAACCACCAGGTCCAGGACTTGAACCACACAGTCAATGTGTGATCCAACCACCTTAACTACCATACCACCAGGCTGGCCCTATAAACAGTATTTCTAGAGAAATACTGCTTCTAACTTGGAATGCATCGTGCAGGTCACAGAATCCAAGTCTCTCTTCATGAAGAAACTATTCCACACAATTACTTGGGTACATTTTCAGAGATAGGGAACCAAGTGCTCAATGGTACAATTCATTCCTCTGTTGGGAAACTCACAGTGAAATTAGGATCTGCCCTATAATAAGCCAGATAATGATGAGAGCACGAACTTCAGATTCAGCAAGATCTGGATTCAACCTGTAGCTCTGCCTGTCCTTATATGGCTTTGAGAAAGTTATGGGCCACTCTCAGCAGAGCATCCTCAACTCCAATACAAGGATGGTAATAATACCTGTCTCCTAAGGCAGCAGTGAAGAATAAATAAAATAATCAATGGTAAGTGCTTGGTGCGGTACCTGGTACATAGGAAGTGTTCAATAATGTCGACCATTATTATTATGAAACTTATATCTACTTTCCAGAACAGAATGGCACAAATCTATTATCATTTCCACCTAGCACTGCTTCAGAATCACAGGTTTCTCTTCCTGAGCAAAATATTCTACACATTACACAGTATGGTCTTGATTCCTCACCCTATGAGCAAAAATAAAAACTATGCCTCTGTCCAAAAATAAGTTGGTTTATTTAGAAAGTATATATATATATATATATATATATAACTGTAGTATTATGTGCATTAAAGAACATATACAAAATAATACTTTAAAGGATAAAATGAAGATGAATAAATAAAATGCTTCTAAATTTTCATCTTCTCTTTTCATATACCGTTTTACATGGAACAAAATGTATATTTTCCTCTCACCACATATACTATAACATTTTAGAGTAATCGATGTCATGAGATGAGTGTTACTATTTTTTAATCCTTAGTTTAATACTGAGAAAAGTAATTCACAGTTCATTTCAATATACAGCCTGATGGTTGTGAAAGCTGAAAACAAAACTTCACTAAAATAGGTAGATCCAATGGCAGACAATTTCCATAGAAACACTCCCTGAGTCATCATACCTAGTGTTCAATCCTATATTCCTTTATTTAAAAAAAAAAAAAGTCTTTCTTTCTTTCATGAGAGAGAAAATAGATAAAGAGAGAGCAAGAGGTGGTGTGAGAGGAGGGTGGGAAGGGACAGAGGGTCAGAAAGAGGGGTGGAAATAATTCTAGGAACTAGAAATGGAAAATTTTTTATAATGTGCATGATCGAGTCACTATGTAGTGTATACTGGATGGGAGATCACATTTTGTGTGCTGTGATGATGCTTAGGGAAGGAATGTAAATTGAGTTACAAAAAAAATGCCCCTGCATTGATACCCAAGTGTGTGATGGCTGGATTTGTCAGTGTCATGTGTGTTGAACTCACATAGTGAGTTGCACATGATGTCTACTGCACACAGTCATATAAGTTAGGACAATGGACTGGTGTGTGGTGCTTTGGGGAAGAAATGATCCTGTACCACTTCACTGGAAAGAAACTGGGAAAAATGCTTGATGTATAGTCTATTAATCATATTTTTATTAAAATATTGGGGCTAGTAGGTAGTGTAGTGGTTGGAGCACTGGACTCCCACATGGCCGACCACAGCTCGAGTCCTGGACCTGGCGGTTTGCTTTCTCACTTTCTCTATATCTCCTTTGATCAAAGTGAAAACTAATAATAAATAAACTAAGTTTTAAAATATATTATGTGTGGGGCCAGCAGGTGGTGTGATGGTTAAGGGCATTGGACTTCCACATGGCCGAACGTGGTTCGAGTCTCAGACATGGTGACTTGCTTTCTCTCTCTCTCTCTCTCTGTCTTTCTCTTCTGGACAAATTTAAAAATAATAATAATAAATGGAATTAAATTAAAAAGAGAGAGAGCAAGAAAGCAGCAACCTTGACAGGTCTCGTCACACCACAATTCCGTATTCCCCCACAACCAGCCTCCCATCAGCCAGGATCATAGGCGCACCCACAGGTGCATCTGGTGTGTTCAGGTTGACTAGGAACCAAACTCTGGGCTTTCTCACATGGCTCAAGCATTGTACAGCAGCACCTACCACCCATGCCACCACAGCTGAGCCACTCCTATACCCCCTTTATGCAAATATTTTTATGAAAGTCATCTAGTAAATTTTCTTTCCTAATGTCAATCAGATATTCTTATAAACTACACAGAAAATGTTGCATTTTTGTATTTTTTGAAGAATTACTTTTATTTAATTTTATTTATTATTGTTATTATTATTATTATTATTATTATTATTATTATTATTACATTTTGCTATAGTGCATAGGGACTTGCCAGAGAAAGAGAGAGAGAGAAAGTGAAAAAGCAAGCCATCCGGTTTAGGACTTGAACTGTGGTCAGCCATGTGGGAGTCCTGTGCCTTAACCACCTGCCAGCCCCTACATTTTTATATTTTTAATGAAAACATTCATAACCTTGTGAAAAAAAATTTTAAACTGCTTTAAAAGTGGCATTTATTTTTAGAGTATGCAATATGAGAATTTTCATACATGACAGCATACATCATATTTAGCAATAAATTACCCAGTCTCATACATGACTTCTACAATCTCCCCAGGGCATAGATTTCTTTTAAATGTTGATACTTGCCTCCTCAGTATTGATATAGCGCCTTTTCCTTAAAGAGCCAAATCAAACGTGTCTAATTTGAAAAAATCTGCTTTGTAGTATTATTTCTGACAGCCATTTGTCATCACAGAAAAAGCCAATACATTTGGACCACTTCTTTTTTTTTAGTAGAGCATGAATAATTCTTCTTGGATTTTGTTGATTCTCTGCAGTAATTTTCCTAATAATGACCAACAAGCCTCTAGGTGATAGTATGATCCAGACCAGAAAAGGCCAGGACCCAGAGACTAATCAGAGTCAGACAGGTAAGGAGGTTGATTCAGGCAGGTTTATCTGAAGGTAACCAGGGCAGTAAGAGAAAGGGGACAGGAGGAATCTGGAAAATCAACTATGACTTCCAGTGGTTGCAGCAGGGCTCAAAGGCAGGAGATAACAGACCAGCCTACTGAGGCGGTGTCATGAAGGGTCCCACACAACAAGGATTTGAATATGGAAACAGCATTGCAGCACTCAGGACACAGGGGCAACCCAAGACAGGGCTTAGGTCCTAGAGGAACCAGGAAATCAGACTGGCCTCACTTCTGGCAACTGGAATAAAACTGATGCTGGAGCATAACCACAGTGGGAACAGTGCTTGAGCACAGTGTAAATTTTTCCTGTAAGGTAAATCTTATCATTTCCATGGGTTCAAGATAAAGGAGCTGACTCCTAGAGATTTCAACTAACCTCTAAGGCACACATCTTAAAAAGTAATATAACCAGACTTGAACCCAGATCCTCTGCCACCAGAACCACAACATTTCAAGCTATGCTACATGCCTGCCCCAGCCTGATTTCCAAAGTGGGACTCTTGGTTATAACATAATCTGCAGCCAGGCCAGTAAGGCTGAGCTCTTAGAAGTGGGATCATTAGATTTCCTCTGATTACTAAGAAATCTGGTTTCCATGGAGACTGGGGCAAGAACTGAAAAGGAGAGTTAAATAGTCCCATTTTTGAAGACATGAGACTGGGAAGGCAGGAAATCAGACTCTCACTGTCTCATGTAATTCTCTTACACAAAATCATGTTACAATGAGGGAATCTGAGACTGAAAAGGGAAGTGAACTGCTCGGTTTCACCCAGCTAGCTAGAGGGAGGCTCTCATACCCAAGGTCTCTACCCTTAAGTCTAAAGCCCTTCTCACTGTACACAGCTTCTTAAACATTCTGCCATATAAAGGCAAGATTATGTGATACTAACCTAGTCAAATCTTTATTTAATGACTCAAAAAGCATATGTTAGCCTCTTTGATCATGTTGTGTAGAGATAGCCAAATTCCCAGTTAATAAGGATTTGCAGTTAATAGAAATCTCAACATCAGCAAGCCTCATAAAGCGTCTTTCTGTACACTGTTGATCCTCATTATTTGCAGATTTGTATTTTCTAATTCACCTACTTGCTAAAATTTATTCTTAATTCTAAATCAATACTCAAGGCACTTTCTCATTAAACTCAGATGAGTGAACATGCAGAGAGGCAAAAAAAAAAAAAAAATCTAAGTCCCCCCAATACACATGTTCCCAACTGAGGGTGAACCAGAAAACACTGTGCCTTCTTATTTCATCACTCATATTGTAAATAAGCATCCTCTGTATGGTCCATTAAGTACCATAGTTTTTCACATTTGTGATTTTTATTGGTGATTTCAATGACCCAAAGTGTAGTGCTGAAGTACTGTGTAGTGTTTCGTCTGTACAAGGCCTAATTCAATTCACCTGCAAGCTTTCTGAAGCCAGGGCATGATCTCTGGCTTCCTCCATTGTATAGAACAAAGGATTAATTGGAAGAATGACATACAGTCCAGTGCAACCAAGCAAACACAGGCCCTGTTAACTTCAGAAAAAATGAGAATCCATCAACATTACTGAAGAGTAGTCAGAGCAGTAAAAAATATTTATGACAATGAACCTTAGAATCATAGGGTCACCTGTTCATTAAAAGCAAGTGTGTTGGGGCTGGCAGGTGGTGTGGTAAGGGCACTGGACTCTTACATGGCCAACCACAGTTCAAATCCCAGACTTAAGGCTTGTTTCTCACTTTCCCTCTCTCTCTCCCTCTCTCTCTCTCACCCTATTCCTCTCTGGTCAAATTAAAAATACATATATACATACATAATGAAGTTAAATAAAAAATAATTCTTAAAAAGAAAAAAAAAGCAAGTGTGTTATCCTTTGACAGGATAGGTGGAAATGGGTCCCAACTATTGTAAGGACCCCAGTAAGTTCATCTTAAGATGCACTCTTTCATTTATTGCAACCTAAAGATTAGAACAATCATGAAAGGTACTAACTGCAGCTTACAATGTGAAACTGGCTGTTGAGAAGAGAGAACGCTGAGCCAGATACCTTTCTTTAAAAGACCCATTTGCAGAACTTAAATTTGCTGACATTTTACCCTGAGATCTCGAAATGTTTTTAGAGATAAACCATGGTTGATTGAATCAAAATAATTTTGCAGCAAACAGTCATTTGACCAAAGCAAACCCATTGAGACATAGAGTTCCTAGCTGATTACCCACTTCCAGCTTCCATCAGACATGGATTTATTGATCAGAGGGGAAAAATGAGTTGAAAACTAAGTGTTCATCCAAACTCTATTTCCTGTGTTATCTTGGAGTTGTAGAGAGTCTCAGCTACAGAGTTATCACCAATAATCCATCTCACTAGATGGTCACTAGATCTTTTTAAGTGTCTTAAACTCAGCAATGCTGGAATAATTTTGGCCATTTTTGCAGTGTGTTTTCTTTCCTTTAAAGACCAAAGATTTCAGTGTGCATCTACAAATATCTATAGATAATCCACAAGTATAGCGGTTGTGGAAGCTTATGCTATTGATGCTAAATGATGCATTTATACCTTTCCTCATTGGGCAATCATGAATTTTTCACTCGTTCAATTATATAAACTCTTACTCATTCACTAAGAGAGTTGGGCAAGTTGCTACACACAGTGTCAAATAATTTAGATGTGATGAACATAGGTAGTGAATAATTCCTTTTGTGATCATCTCCTGGCAGCACATAGCACATTACCTGGCATAAAGACCTTGGTAAACATCAAGCACATCATATGTGCTAATTACAATGCCAACATTAGATGTTCAGGAAAAACAGGAATCCCACTCTCAAACTATTTACAATCTGGTTGAAGAGACAGACATTGGATATAGAATAATATATAATTTTGAAAGGATACATTTATATGGGTAATCATTTAATAGTCCAGATTTAGATCATTAGCTAGGAGGCTCTTCTCTAAAGAGACAACTTGTAGCTGAACTCTGAAAATTAGTTGAAGTAGACTAGGTCAGAAGTAAGTGGTGAGTCTTCCAGATAAGACATGTGTAAATACCTGAATACAGAGAAGAACTTGGGGTATCTGAAGAACTGAGAGAAAGTCATCAGCACTAAAGTGCATCAGGGGAATGACACGAGATGAAAGTACAAGAACAGGCAGTAGGAGTATAAATTTTACTCGACTGTTATGGGAAAGAACTAAGGCCTTAATAGCAGAGAAGTAAATCAATCTGATTTCCAAGTTTTCCAAAGACTCTTTTTGCTGTATGGAGAGTAAATTGGAACAGGACAAGATTAAAGGTGTAGAAAGCTGGAAACTACTGCAGAAACCCCGAGAAAAGATGATGGTAGCTTGTTTTAGAAGGGGATCAATGGAGAAGGTCAAAATCTCATAGAATCAAGATATATTCGGAAAGTAGAATCTAAGCAGACTTTAAAATAGGCTGGATATTGGAGAGTGAAAAAGAAGCCAAGTTTACCTGTCATATCTCTAACACATAGTTGATAGATGACAGTGCTACTTTTGGAGATGAATTGAGGAGAAGCGGCATGGTAGAGGTTATAGTAAGGGTAACAATTTCAGTTGGCTATGTCAACGAGACATTCTGAAGGATATATAAAGTAAGCTTTAATTAGCAATTGATTAGAGAGGTAGGAAGGCAAGTATAAATCTAGAAGTCACCATATTAATACTACTTCCTGCCATGGAAAATGAATCTACCTAGCAATATTATGGAGAAAAAAAGGCAAAGGGTCCAGAGTAAAAATTGAGGAGGGGAAATCAACAAAGAATGTTAAAACAGTGGAATCAAGGAGAAGAAGAAGTAATAGAAAGTGCCCTATGACAAAAACCAGCAGAAGACAAGAGACTGGCACACAGTACATAATTATTCAAAACGGTTTATAAATATGAGCATTTTAAGTATTCATTAGGTTTAGTGGTTAGTGGGTTGGTGGATTGGGAGCATGACAATCATAATGTTGGTAAAGAGGTGTAGTATGAAAATAGACTGGGGCAGCTTGAAGATGAACATGATGTGAGAAAACGAAGGTAATGTGCAAACAGCTTTTTCTAGATATTTCACTGGGAAAGAAGAAACAGAAGTAGGACTAGGCTGCAGTGGGAACAGACATGGAGTAAAAGAGATAATAACCATCAGTGAATCTATGAAAAATATGAAATTCAGTATAAGGATCTGTCTTAGCCTAGACTCTCCAAAAAAAAGTTAGTATAAAAGATTTACATACCAAGTAATTTACTTTTTTTTTGGAGAGGTTTCTGCTATAGGGCACATGCGCTTGCCAGAAAGACAGAGATAAACAGAGAGACAGAAAGCGAGAAATCACCCCCTGGGGAGATGGCCATGCCACAATCCCTTCTCCTCCATTCTCCTCTCAGGATCTTGGGCATGCATACACACGCACCAGGCATGAATTTAAGCCACTGGGTCGGGACTCAAACCATGGTCGACTACATGGGAGTCCAGCAACATAGCCATTATGCTAACTGCTGGTCCCCTTTTTTCTTTTTTGAGAGAGAGAGATTTTTACTATAGACATGTGTGCTCACCAGAGAGACAAAAAGTGAAGAATCACCCCCACCTAGGGGTGATGGCCACACAGCAATCCCTTCTCCATTCTCCTCTCAGGACTTTGGGCACGTACACATATGCGCCCAACGTCAGATTTAAGCTGCCAGATCCAGGACTCAAACTTCGGTCAGCTACATGGGAGTCCAGCAACGTAACCATTATGCCATCTGCTGGTTCCCAGGTAATTTACTTTTGCACCCAAATCTAAGAAAAAG
>NW_006160142.1:724572-733538 GCF_000334495.1 Tupaia belangeri chinensis | reverse complement strand
GGGAAAGAGAAAAAGCCAGTTCAAGACTATATATATATGGTCAAGCAGAACACCACCAGTCAATTGGGGCCCAGTTGTGCTAGAGCTCCTCTAGGGTATCATTTAAAATATATTCAGAATTGTTCATTAAAAGACTGAAAGAGAGGAGTTCACCGCTACTTAAGAGTTGCCCTATAAAGGGTTCACTCCCTAGCATTTCCAAATTTACACATGCCTCAAAATGATTGAACAGATTCCTAAAATGCCTAAATTGGAGATAACAGAGAAACCTAGTACAGAAAATGAGAGACACACTCAGTGTAGTCGAGGCAAGTGTCTGCCAAGTTAAATCCGTATGCAGTGGTTGTCATGGTAACGGCTACAGTAAAAGTTGGACCAAGCGGATGTGAAGCAGGGCACAGGAGTGTTTGATAAAATGTCTACCTTGATATTCACAGTCCATATTCTTTCCCATCTAGAATGATGAAATAGCTTGTGTCTTGTTCATGCCAGAGCTGGCATGTGGGTTCTCCTGAATCCTGGCCTCCTGATCTCCCTGCCTCTGTTTAAGATTAATTACTCCAATAGCAGTGATACCTGACAAGTAAATTAATGAAATAAGGGTTTTGATACATTCTTGGTGATAGGAGCAAGAAAAGTTTTAGAGACATCAACCAATTAACCCAGTATTTTATGAGCATACTGTGCATTCCAAACCTATACACATTAGTATAGAACTGTCAGAAAATAGTAAGTATGGTCCCTGATTTGATGTCTCATGAAGGGAATACTATATAAAAACATGGGAAGAAATCTAAAACAGTAGAAGTCGGAATATGATTAAACAGTAAACGTTGGATAGGACCGTGTCAGGCTAGTGGGTATTTAAAGTTATGGCAATGTTTGCTGGGAATGAGTAGAATCTCAGGGGTTATGAAGAGCAACAGTAAAAGCTATTTGTTTTGCTACTAGCTTCAAGCTCTAATGTTAACAGAAGCTATCCCCGGGTATTGAGATTACAGGTGATTTTTATCTTCTTCTGTAGATGTCTCCACATTTTTTGTAAGTCCCATAATAAATATGTATTACTTTTACATTCAAAGAATATATATTTTTAAATAACCAAAGGATGCAGAGCCACTGGAACTCTCATACATTGCTGGTAAGAATCGAAAATGGTATAGCCACTTTGGAAAAACAGTTTGGCAGTGTTTTACAGACTTAATCATATGTTTACCATACAACCCAGCAATCCCACTCCTAACTCATTTACCCAAGAGAAATAAAAACCTGTGTTCCCACGCACAAAAAAATGCCCCAACTATACACAAATGTTTAAAGCAGCTTTTATATATACATTTATACACATACATATACATACATACACACACACACACACACACACACACACACATACTTATTTTTACAAAAGCTAGAACAACCCAAATAGCCTTCAACCGATGAGTGGATGAATGAGTCATAGTACCTTCATAACTGAAATACTACTTAGCAATAAATAATAATGAATTACTTATGCATATAAGCTGGAAGAATCTCAAATGCAGTATGCTAAGTGAAAAAAAAACAGACATAAGAACTGCATTCTAGATAATTATACTAATATGAAATATTGTAAAAAGCAAAATTATGGAAACAGAAAACTCATTAGTGGTTGCCAAGGACAGAAGGTAGATGGAGAGGTTAACTACAAAGGACAAACACAAGGGTATCTGGAGATAATGGCGCTGTTCTGTGTCTAGATTACACTAGTAGTAACATACTATATGCATTTGTCTTAATTCATAGACATCTACACCAGAAAGGATTAATAGGTTTATTTAGAATTATTTATTTACTTTTGTTTATCAGTATTATTGTTATTTTAAAATTTGCTACAGCGTTGTGTGCTCACCAGAAAGAGACAGAGAGAGAGAGAGAGAGAGAGAGAAAAGCCACCAAGTCCAGGATTTGAACGGTGGTCAGCCATGTGGAAGCCCAGTACTTTAACCCCCATTCCACCTGGCCCCAAGAGTTAATGCTTATGTACGTAAATTTAAACAATGAATTAACAACACAACAAATTCTCCAAAAAAGTATATTACAAATTCCTTTTTTCTAAATAAGAAACAAGGGGACCATCACAAGGGCTGTTGAAGTAATCAAAGAAGAATTGACCTAGATGGGTTCTATGTGAATCACTGGAAACCTGAGAATCATTACAGGGAACCCATAGACTGGACTCACTGAATCTGAATATGGAAGCAGGGAACGGGGACACACAATCATGCAGCAGTAAAATGCAATGCTCTGCAATGCTAACATACATCGGAAAGATCTGGATTCGTGCCCAAAGATCTCGCTGAGCACACTCTTGTATCACAGCATCAAGACCCTATTGGAGTCTCTCTCCCTCTATCTATCTATCTCTTAAGAAAAATACATAAATAAACTTTCCCACAAAAGAAGCAAAGAACAACTCATAAAGACATATATGGTCCTTTACAATGATGAGTATATCAGTGAGGGTACTTCAGGTTGCAAGCAACCAAGACCAATTCCAGCTTAGGTAAGCCATACACAGAAAAGGAAAATTGGAGTGGACAGGTATTGCAAGGAGGAGTCAGAGAAACCTAAAGAACAATGTGTCAGACAACTCTTATGTGCCACCTGAAAACCTTCATCATTGCTGTGGCTACCAGTTCCACCCAAACTTTATCCTGTTTACTGCAGGTTCAACTGAATATAGACTCTAGCCTGGCCTTGTATACCTCACACTTCTTGCCTTGTCACTATAAAAGATGCCCATCTGAGACTCACTGGAATTCACCAATGGATAAGATAGAAGTTGGGAGTTAGTGCCATGGGCTCACCTTTGATCAATAGGAAATAAGAATCTACAAAGAAATCCTACCCCTTACTACTCCCCTGCACTCAGAGAAATAGTTCTGAAATCTGTCTTAAAATTCAACTAAGTTAATTCCCTAGGATTAAGAATCAATCACTAGTAGTGGCAGCAAACTCAGTAATTTATCCTTTTACAGTTATCACCACTATGCCACTATGTAATTCCAGGACATTTTCATAACCTCAAAAAGAAACCCTATACTTCATTAGCCAATACCTTCATTTTACTGTATAATTTATAATGGTTAAAATGATTAATTAAATGGTATATTAATTTATCTCAATAAAACTTGTATACAAAAGAAGTTTAAATCACTCATCCTTGTATTGATTAGCTTTCCTTTTTTTCCTATTTCATTGTTCCTGTCTTGAATGGTCTGAACTTGTAATATCAAATACATTGCCCACAGTCAGCCTTCATTCATCTTGGACTCTGATTCCCAAGGAAACCAAGTTAAGACAACTAGACCTACAGCAGGATCCAGAGTAGGTCTGAAATTTTTAGTAGTAGGATTTTTAAGACCATCTCTTAAGGGCAATGACAGCAGAAGACTTGAGTACCTAGCCTCCAACTATTTCCCAAGAGAAAGTCTGATTAGTGTGGCTTAGGTCGTAAGTGTACCCTGGAGTCAAAGGGCATAGAATAACACACTCTAAACCCAACTGAATAACTTAAAATGAAGAAGGGACAGTTCTCCAATAAGCATGATGAGGCTGAAAATAAGGGATAGTTTTAAAAATTCTTCTTATCTAGTTGAAGTCACTTTCGAATCATATTAACTTATTAATTTTTAAATGTGCATAGTGGCATACTATCTATCTCCTTTTTCCTGAAGTGCAAGTTACTTTTATCCAAGGAATCAACAGCTTACCATTTCCTGGTTAGAAGCTTAAAATAGAGGGACCAGCAGATGGCATAATGGTTATGTCGCTAAACTCCCACAAGGCTGACGGCGTACAGACCAGCTGCTTGAAACACGTCAGAAGCATGTGCGTATGTGCCCCAAATCCTGAGAGGAGAACGGAGGAGAAGGGATTATGGCACGGCCACCCCTCTCTGGGGAGTGGTTTCTTGCTTTCTGTCTCTCCAGTGAGCTCATACACCCTATAGCAAAAATCCCTCAAAAAAAAAAAATAGAAAGCATAAGCATAACTCAGGTATATTAATTATAAGCTTTTTTCATAGGTTTTTCTGATAATTCAGAATTAACATTTTGGAAAGTTCTCACTGCAGCAAATGTTCAAATAGTCAGTTTCATTTCTACTCATCTCATTGTGTCTCTCTCTAGGTTAATATCCAACACAGGTATTAAGCACTTGCCAGCTGTCCACAAGATTCAATCTCTCCAAAAGGTTTTACTGTAAGTTTTTCCTTGAGTACTAACTAACCCTATATGTTTTGCTCATCAGTTTCCTGGACCTCTAATATGCATTGGGTAGTCTGTGTCCTCCACATGTGTTGCTCTGGGGAACAGAGACAAAGTGGCAAGCAGGAGGATCCTTGATTTTCCCCGTACCCCAGCCAGTCTCAGTTTGGAAGAAATCAACAAGTTCCTCAGTAAGAGCATTGTCCACTGAGCCAGCTGGAAGCAAAATCAAGGAAATCATTTTTTCACTATTTAGTGCTTTATTTGCCATCTCCCTAATAAGTCTTCCTGTATTCCACTATCCTCCCCATTTTTCTTTAGAATTTCCTTGCTGCTTTAGGCATTATGAATCTACGTGACACAAATTCATACTACAGTGTTAGTGACACAGTGTGTTTGCCTTTTCCCAAGGTATTTACATTCTGAAAGAATTAGAGAAAAGGCAATGTATAACAGCAAATTTATTTCCCATAGCAAAATTCTGAGAGTATCAACAGACCCAAAAGGAAGAAGTGGGAAAGGGATATAAGAAGCTAAACAGGGAGTGGGGAGAAAAATCGAGACTATTCCAAAATCTCTCAAATTGTTCCAAACTTTTTATTACATAACTTCTACAGTTGTTATCTCTATATTTATACATTAAATCAGAGCTGATAGGGAAGTCTGATGGGGAGATGAGAAATACAAATAGAAAAATGGGACTTTCTCCATCTTTTTACTCAGGAAGAGAAAAACCAATGATAAAATTGTTCTGTGATCCAAAGAGAACAGAAGAAAGGAAATTAGCTCTAAGAAGGGGATTGAAATGAGGGAAAGAAGACCCAACTAAGGTGGAAAGAGACATTTTGGATGGAGGCGAAGGGCACCTGAAGTGTCTTTACACACTGAGCAGAGACCAACCACGGAGGCAAGGCTAGTAAATGAGTATATTACAGACAAAATTGACACAGTGGATTAGTTATGAAAATGTTCAGAGAGAGAAGATACAATATTGAAGAATATACTAAAGATAAATTAGAAGCCATTTATTTTCTAAATTTGTATCTCATCACCCTCTGAATAATAAGTGTATTAAAACATGACCTCAGCTAAAGACCATACAATGTCAAGTAAACTAAATATGGAGAGGGTATATGAATGGAGCTGACATAAGTATCTAATTTGTCTGTGTTCTCTTCTAGAGACGTTCAAGACAACATAAACATCCACATCATTGAAAGAAATTCTTTCATGGGACTGAGTTTTGAAAGCGTGATTCTGTAAGCAAGAAAAAGAAAACCAAATGAAGTAACATTTGATCTTTCACTTAATTGTCTTTTTCTTATAATAAGATGCTCCCTTTTTTTGTTTGGGTAACTTTGGCATTTCACAATTTAAATCATTCTCTGTTTCTGTGTTTTTCTCTCATTTTTACATTTCAGAATCACAACATGAAGTCATGTTAATAATTTATGATTCTGTGGTGTGATTCAAGTATTTAAAATTGCTCTTTGAATGATGGTCTCCTGTGAAGCAACATCTGTTCCAAAGGACAGAATAACTCATGCATCAATAAAGCTAGTTATTGCCTGGCAAGGCTTCTGTTGCCCAAAGAAAAAGATCAGGAAGGAGGCTGAATTGGGAAGATATGGCTATTCCCTCATAACCATGCCAAGAAGCTCTTGCTCAGGTCCATGCTGAGATAAGATGACTTCTCATTTTCTTGGAACAATCATGATTTTTAATGAGCTTAAGTTACTCCTTATCGCTTTGGGGCAAGGTTTTAAATGCACTCTGCATCATTAATGATCAACCATCTAATCTTTACTTCCAGTAGCCAAATTTCTATTTACCCACTCCTCAAAATGGTCATGAAATGGGGCACAAGTGTTCAAAACATCCATGAAAGTTAGATGCACAGAATAACATTTCTTTTTTTTTTGGAGAAGCTTTTGCTATAGGGCATGAGCATTTGCCAGACAGACAAAGAGAGACAGAAAGACATAAAGTGAGAACTCACCTTCCAGGGGGATGGCCATGCCACAATCCCTTCTCCTCCATTCTCTTCTCAGGATCTTGGGCACGCACCCACACGTGCCTGGCATGAGTTTTAAGCCACTGGGTCTGGGACTCAAACTACGGTCGACTACATGGGAGTTCGGCAACATAGCCATTACACTAATCGCTGGTCCTCACAGAATAACATTTGGAGGAACTAGTAATTGCAATTACATCTATAAGAAAAGCCTTTTATGTATTTTGTAAGTTGTTGTGTTTTTAAAATATACATGACAGTGTATGTGAGTTTTAAAAATATCAATATGTGCAGAGGGTAACTTTTAATACAGAAAGAATCTTATTCCTTTTCAAAGAAGTGATATGGCTCAGAGACACATCTGTTGACCCAGACAGACAGAGTAGAGATGAGGACACACTGATGAGTAAACACGGAGAAGCTTTTGCTATAGGGCATGAGCATTTGCCAGACAGACAAAGAGAGACAGAAAGACATAAAGTGAGAACTCACCTTCCAGGGGGATGGCCATGCCACAATCCCTTCTCCTCCATTCTCTTCTCAGGATCTTGGGCACGCACCCACACGTGCCTGGCATGAGTTTTAAGCCACTGGGTCTGGGACTCAAACTACGGTCGACTACATGGGAGTTCGGCAACATAGCCATTACACTAATCGCTGGTCCTCACAGAATAACATTTGGAGGAACTAGTAATTGCAATTACATCTATAAGAAAAGCCTTTTATGTATTTTGTAAGTTGTTGTGTTTTTAAAATATACATGACAGTGTATGTGAGTTTTAAAAATATCAATATGTGCAGAGGGTAACTTTTAATACAGAAAGAATCTTATTCCTTTTCAAAGAAGTGATATGGCTCAGAGACACATCTGTTGACCCAGACAGACAGAGTAGAGATGAGGACACACTGATGAGTAAACACTGTATTTGATGTAAATTAATAACAGCAAAGAATGAAAAACAGAGTAGCATAGGAATTGAATGTGTAGAGAAAAAAATTAAATCAGAGATCTGTGTTCAGAGTACATAGTATAAGGACACAACGTATAGGTAAGTAACACCTCATCCTTTTACTTAAGTCTATGATATTTTGAGGTGGTGGGGGTATGAGAGTGAGAAAGCAGAGAAATAAACTAATTAAAATACAAGCGGAATAAAATATGACAAAATAAAAGAATATGCAATTATTCTAAAAGTAAAAAAAGGAATCACCTATTCTGACTAGACTGTGATATAGGGGCTAAAGGAAGAGTTAAAAGAAAGAAAGCTGAGAAAACAAAATTGTGTTTAAGATGGGCTTTAAATCTGAACCTAAGACCTCAAACAATAAAACTACTGGTGGAAAATGCTGGGGTAACTCTGGGAGATATTGGAGTAGGCAAAGACTTCTTAAATAAGACTGCCAAAGCACAGGCAATAATCCCTAAAATAGACAAGTGGGACTCTATCAGATTGAGAAGTTTCTGCACAGCAAAGGACACAGTAACACGTGTGAACCGACAACCCTCAGAATGGGAAAATATTTTTGTTAAATATGCCTCAGACAAGGGACTGATAACCAAAATACACAGGGAACTCAAGTGCCTTATGTGAAAAAAAATTATTAACCCAATTAAAAGATGGGAATATGAGCTGAACAGAAATCTCTCTAAGGAAGACATATGAACAGCCAAAAAGCATATGAGGAAATGCTCAACATCCCTCATCATAAGGGAGATGCAGATAAAAACCACAATGAGATACCACCTAACCCCTGTCAGAATGGCAAAGATTAAGAATATAAAAAGTGATAAGTGTTGGCGGGGATGTGGTGAAAAGGGAACCCTCCTACACTGTTGGTGGGAATGTAAACTAGTTCAACCACTGTGGAGAACAATATGGAGGTTCCTCAAAGATCTACAAATAGAACTACCATTTGATCCAGCAATCCCACTTCTGGGTATTTACCCAAAAGACAGGAGAACGCTCAGTCAGAAAAGTGCTTGCACATCCATGTTTATTGCAGCATTATTCACAATTGCCAAGACATGGAACCAACCTAAATGTCCACAAACTGATGAATGGATTGGAAAAGTGTGGTATATATACTCTATGGAATACTACTCAGCCATAAAAAATAACAAGACCCTGGAATTTGATAGAAAATGGTCAGATATGGAGGATCTATTGCTGAGTGAAGTAAGCCAGGCTATGAAAGAAAGATATTGTATGTATCCACTCAATATATACCGACTATCCGCACTCTATAATAGAGAGCAAAAATTCGGAGGACATAAACACAGTGAAGGTACTTAATGAGAATAGGACAGTGTGGAATGGGGTAAGTGAAGAGAAGAGGATAGAGAAAGATAGCAAGTGAACAATAGAGAGACAGGACGTTAGTGAGAAACAGATAGGGGTTATTAACTGTTGATGATGACATGTATAGTATTCTCAACTGGATTGGTCTGAGAAGTATTTCATGATGGGCAAAGTATTTTTACAAGCAAAACGAGAAATAGCAATTGACTGTTTTATAAAAATAATTAGAATAATAAAAATAATGATTGGGGAAAACAGAAAAGATATGGAATGTTGAAGTGGGGAGATTAATGTCTCTGTACTGACTGACATGCATGGCATTCCCTTTTGAAAAAACAATGTAATACAATGTAAAGTTATATGTAATCCAATGTAATATAAAGAAGATTATGATGATAAAAA
>NW_006160142.1:686183-722853 GCF_000334495.1 Tupaia belangeri chinensis | reverse complement strand
ATAATAATAATAATGATTGGGGAAAACATAGAAAAGATATTGAATGTTGAAGCGGGGAGATTAATGTCTCTGTACTGACTGACATGCATGGCATTCCCTTTTGAAAAAGCAATGTAATACACTATAAAGTTATATGTAATCCAATGTAATTTAAGAAGATTATGATGATAATAAAAAATAAAAAAATAATAAATAATAAAAATATAATTATAAAATTAAGAAAAAAAAAAAGATGGGCTTTAAAAGATTGGGACCAGAGGATGGCATAATGGCTATGTCACTGGACTTCCATGTAGTTGACCACAGTTTGAGTCCTGGGCCCAGTGGCTTAAACTCACACCGGGCGCATGTGCGTGTGTGCCCAAGATCCCAAGAGGAGAATCGAGGAGAAGGGCCTGTGTTGTGGCCATCCTCCCTGAGGGATGATTTCTCACTTTCTGTCTCTTTCTGGCAAGCACACGCACTCTATAGCAGAAAAAAACTCTCAAAAAAAAAAAAAAAGATTATAGATATTTAGGTAGAAAGTTAGCAAAGGACAAGCAGTAGAAACAGAATCATTAAGGCCATAAAGGTTTAAAAAATAATACAACAACGAATGTGTGGAAAATGATGAGTACCTGGGTTATGAAACAAACACAATAGTAAAGGGATTCCTTGGGTACACCACAGGAGACTGGTGATGAATAGAATCAGTTGTACCTGGATGTTTGTGTTTCTTTAAATTTTGTTCAAAACATACATTATTTTTAAGTGTAGTGATTTAAAACTGATGTTATAATGTACAAAATTAAGTGGGAGTGTGCTGATATCATTCTTGCAGTTTTACACATTGGTACACATCTGTTTTGCTCAGCCTGTAAAACAGAAGGCGGGCATCTTAAGCCATCTAGGATCAAGTCTCCTCCCCAATCAGAGACAAAGAACCCAAGGAAATATGAACTGTTGGTGTAGTGTTGCAAATCGAAAGCTACAAAGTAAATATATAGATCCTATCAGCTCTTTACTAACACCTGGCTATGTGGGTCTCCAGAATTTAGAAACATACTTTTCAAAAGAGAATGGGTGTCTTTTGTAAGAGTTCATACTTCTGAAGTATGTCTCTAAAGGATAAATTCACATTTTTGACAATAACATCTATTTTTTTAACCCCAGCTGTCCCCTCATCCATAGATCATACAGCAGAAGGTTCATATACAACACACCTTTCATTTGCAACTGTTCTTAGTTTGAGTGCTCTATCTTATACTTTCTCCCAATAGAGACATCCAAGCACAATCAGGAAAAAATGTATGGCAAATGGCACTGATGACCAAAAAAAGATTTCTCCCCAAGAGCAATCTGTAAAATTCTGGGGTCCTGTTATGAAAATAAATATAATTTTTTTAATGGCATAATAGTGAAGGATTGTCAAACGCTTGTCTAGTGAATCATGGTGTAGAGGTCACACCATGACCTCTGAGCCCTTCCTCATCCCTGCTATGCCCTGGCAGGAAGAGAGTTTGAATGGGAAAAGCACTTAGCTATGATCATCCAGGAGGATGGCCTAATTCAGAAGAAGAAAGAATCAAATCCAAAAGAAATCAAATGAAGCGACAGTCCCCAGCACACTGTGGACTCAGGAGAGACTGACTCTGAAACATCCTGAAAAGTACGTTTCTTCCCTTCCTCAGTTGGCTTCCATTTCCCTCACCTGCTCTCAATGAGTTTTACTGGGCCAGGTTCTGGCCCAGTAAAAAGGATTAAGGAAAGTCCGTGATGCAGCTGTCCCTTAGCTGATGTTCCCCCAGCTTGTCGTCATCTTCACATCACCATCACCGTTTGGTTTTAAAACAGATATCACCTCTCTTAAGAGACTAGGAGTTGGGATCAGCAGTTAGCGTAATGGCTATGTCACTGGACTCCCATGTAGTCAACTGCAGTTCGCGTCTTGGACTCGGCGGCTTAAAACTCACGCCAGGCGCATGTGCATGCGTGCCCAAGATCCTGAAAAGAGAATGAAGGAGAAGGGATTACAGCGTGGCCAACCCCCCTGCAGGGTGATTTCTCACTTATCTGTATCTCTGTCCCTCTCTGTCTTTCTGGCAAGTGCAAGCGCCCTATAGCAAAAACCTCTCCAAAAAAAAAAAAAAAAGAGAGAGACCAGGAGTGCACTTAATAAATGTTGGCTTCTCTTTGCTAGTACTTTGAAAATCTTATAGCATGACATAAATCAAAGACAAGAGTTCTGGACATGTCTTGATTTTTGTGAGATGCTCTACCACTGACATTGAAATGTCAACATAATCTCCCCACATGATAGTATCTGTTGGTTGAGAAAATCTATAAAGACAAAGGGCTACTTTGAGTACAATAATTCTTTTTAAATAGTCTATATTTTATTTAATCATCTATTTACTAGACATTTATGTGCAAAAAATAGTATCTAGTCTATAGGGAAATAGGTGGAGCCTGTATGGATTTGTGCATACCTTGTGTGAGATTAAGGGTCAGCCAACTACAGCCCATAGGCCAAATTAACCCATGAGCTAAGACCTGCTTCTAAATCAAACACTTTTGATGATAGGAAACCCTAAACCTAAATTAAGCAAAATATTACCCCCCATAAGAGGAATTCTATTCTTTGAAAAACAGAGTATCAGGGAACCAGCAGTTAGCGTAATGGCTATGTTGCTGGACTCCCACGTAGTCGACCGCGGTTCGCATCTCAGACCCGGTGGCTTAAAACTCACGCCACGCGCATGTGCGTGCATGCCCAAGATCCCAAGAGGAGAATGGAGGAGAAGGGATTGCGGCGTGACCATCCCTCCTGGGGGGTGATTTCTCACTTTCTGTCTCTATGTCTCTCTCTGTCTGTCTGGCAAACGCACGCGCCCTATAGCGAAAATCTCTCAAAAAAAAAAAACCAGAGTAGCATAGGAATTGAATTTAAACAGTAGAGTTATATCAGAAAAAAATTGTACTCTATTATTAAATTTTTACATTTAATACTCTATTATCTTTATTTAGAATTGTATTTTAGTATTTTTTAGTTTATTTATTTATTCAATTTTATATATTCAACTACTATATATCATTATAGCTTGTAAAATTAATTTTTCCAGCATGAATACACTGCATATTAGTCCAGTTAAAGGTATTATCACACATGTTACCATCAACAGATTATTTTCCATTTTTTTGTCCCTTAAATGTTTTGCTTCTTTTATCTAGCAAATTTATAAAAACAGTTTATAAGAATTGTTTTATAAGTATCTATATAATACCTTCATTTTTGCCTCTTGGCCCATAAAACCTAAAATTTAAAATTAGCCCCTTTATAGAAAAAGTTTACTGATCGCTGTGTTTGATCCAAAATCCCAAGTGAGCTAGATCCCACAAGCTAAGTGCAGCTGCCCTAACAGCTCACACTACCCTGGGACAGGCTGACAATCAGGTCAGGAGTCTGGAAGTCCCTGGGACAGGCTTTCTCATGAGCAAGTGAGGGGACAGGCAGGATAGGGGTGCATAGCTATTTCTTTGCTTTCAGAACCCACTTATTGGTTATTAATGTTTTAAAAGATCTACCTTGCTCCTCCCTGGATTTTTTGTGATCTTGAAGAAGAAAAAGACATATAGTTGTTCTAAGATTTTAAGTGTTTTCTAGCTACCCACTGCAGCCAAGAAAATCACCAGTCCTGAGGCTTCTCTGGGTCAGCTTATTGAGTGTGTTACTTGTAAACCTACTGAAACTGACAGCAAAGCAAGAGCAGGTGGTCAGAAGCTCTTTGGGCTAAGCTCTTTCGATCTTAGACATCTGTTTCTGTTTCAGATCCAGTAAGAAGCAAAGCAAGGCAGAGTCGCTGGCCCCAAGTGTCCTTGGGTCCCTCTGTTCAGGCAAACCAGCTCATTGACCTTCTTAACACAATCAGGACAGCTCTTCTCCCCCCCGCCACCCCACTTCCCTGAGAGCCTCCTGCCATGCCCACTCACACCACCTCACCCTGCCGCAGCCCACAGTCTCTGTAATTGATTTTTTTTTCCTTTCTGAATTAACCCAGAGCCACCTCCACAAACCTCCAATAACAGGTCCCTATGGGTCACAGGAGATGTTCAGGTTGTCTGACAACTTAATTAGATCACTTTTTGATGACAGCCAGACCTGCTGCTATGGGTAAGCATGGTTGAAGAGCTTAAGGCCTTACAGAAAGGTGACATAAAATGTTCTTTCTCTGTCTTATAAACACTTGTTCAATAGTGGTACAATTGCTGTCCTTTGAGATGGGAAAGATCATCTGCTCTCCTGATGGCATCTTCTCTGCAAACAGATGATGTGTGCAAAGACCCTACAGTTACAGGGTCCTGACTGCTGTGCCTAAGTGTGCCTCTTCAGAATTTAATTTTATTTATTCCTTTGAACAGGTAATACATGCACATAAAGCAAGCTTCAAAAGTTACAAAAGGTTATACAATTAGTCAGTCTTCCTCCTTCCTATGTCCCCAAGCTTTAAGGGTGGCATTTTCATTTAATGCCACTAACCTGTGCTATCTGACCTTGCTTCACTGCTTGCAATTATAGAACTACTGTATTGTTTGCATTTGACATTATTGGTTTTTTTAATGAGCCTTTTATTTCAGATGGCTGAATAAGAATGGGATTCAAGAAATACACAACTGTGCATTCAATGGAACCCAACTAGATGATCTGTAAGTAGCCCTGACTATTCTAACAGGCCATTTAGAGGGAAATGACTCTTAGGACAGCAGTATTTATGTGGTTTTGTGTTGCCTTCTTCTTTCCTCAACTCCATCCCCAGGAATCTAAGTGATAACAATAATTTGGAAGAATTACCTAATGATGTTTTCCAGGGAGCCTCTGGACCAGTCATTCTGTGAGTATCTTTCCCCCCATTTCCATGTGAAAGAGCTCAGTTTGCATATATTAGAGGTGAACTCTCTCCAGCTCAGAGAACTTCCAAGAGGAGACTGGCATTCAAAGTTGATTTTTATTCAGGTTATCTGCAAGGATTTATCAGGACAATTTAAGGCTGATCCACAATCTAACTTTCAATAAAATACTATCAAAAGAGTAACACAGAATGAGCACTTACTTGGTGCCAGGTGGACTTCTAAGAAGTTAAGATGTATCTTCTCATTCATTCCTGTGATAACCCTCTGTGGTAGGAGATTTTACTCCCATTTTAGAAAAGGAAAAACTGGTTTCCCTGGAGATGTACCTCTCTTCCTACTGTCACTTTCTCATCCCCATCTTTCTCTCCAACAGTGACTTGCCTCTTCTCCCTTCTTATCTACACTGCCCCTTCCATCAAGGCTCATTCTAAGTCCCAACACCTCTGTCTCTCTGCTAACCTTAGACATTGGTGATTTCTTCCTATGACTCCAATAGAATAGCCTTTTATGACTTTGGGAGGCAGGGTATGGGGATCTGTATCACAATTACCAAAGGGCTTTTTTTAGTAAGTGTTTTCCTGGACTCTAAGCAAGACCTAAATTTACTGAAGAATGTAGTTTAGGAAGTAGAAACACAGAGAGAAAGAATGAGATGCAAAAAAGAATGATGAGCAAAGAAATAAACATGTGACTATAGCTCTGATTTTACTATTAAATAAATGCTCTGTATATAAGCCACCTAAGTCCAGTTCAGGCATTGGGAGTCAGTGGCCTATGCCTCTTCTTTGGCAGTCAGCATAGGCCACCAAGTGTGGCTATCTCTCTATCTCTCTCTCTATAGATCTACCTACATACCAACCTACCTACCTACAGCCATCTGACAACATTGCTTTTGTTTTCACGAAATAGCTTACATTCTCCATTCTCCTTCAAGCTAAAACCTATGTATTTCTAGAATTAGATCCTGTGTGGTAGAGCAGGAACTCCAAAACTGTTTATTACCAATAGATAATAAAAGGTATGTTGTTACCTATCTATACATGGGTCTCGGAACCTTTGAAAAAAGAAATATATGCTTTAAGGTAGTTTATCAACCTCACCAAGTTCAAAGATTATTCCAGAATTCCTGACTTGAGGTAGACCACACATACAGAAGGAGGTATCATCGAATGATTAAAGCAGAGGCGGTAGAGCAGACTGGCACACTTCAGAACCAGCTCCTCTGCCTCTCAAAGCTTCAGTTTCCTTACCAAAATAAAAAAGAAAAAACAATAACACTTACTTCACAGTATTTGAAGCTTTAAACATACACACACACACACCCTGTGCCATGTCAATATATACAGTGCAGGAAACAAAGGAAATTCTTCCTCACAGAAAACACATTGTCCTAAGGTGTGGGTAAGTCAGACAATAATTAAATACGTGTCATTGAATATATCAAGACATGATACATGCTAGGAAGTACAAAGTAGAGCATGGACCTAATGAAGAAAGAGTGCTAGGTTTATAGACCCATGCTCAGGTAGACAAAGAATTTAGAACTTGTAATGTTTAGTGACCCCTATTCTTTGAGAACTAGGAGGCAACAGGACTTAGATAAAGTTGAAGTCGCACATAGCTGAGCTCTACCTTGGGAATTGCCTTTGGCTTACTCACCCAAGATTTGATTCCTCCCCCAGGACACCCTGAACCCAGTGACCACTGATGTCTTTGACTCACAGAAACAGTTTGCCAACTTCACTTTGCTAAAAGTCTTAAGAGTTTTAAGTATTCCTAAATAGGCACCTTTCTCTGTTCATGGCAGACTGTATCAGTGATGGAGTATGTTTCCATATGTGACCTATTAACAGGTAAAATATTGACTCTCTGGCACCTTAATCCACTGTCTGCTCCTGGGAATGTTTAAGTTGGCTAGGATTCCCAACCTGCCCACTACCCAGGACCAGAGGAGGGAAGAGTCCTGTTAAAGACACACTATAGCTATAAGCAATAGGGCTTGGACTAGATCTGCTACATATTTCATGTGCTCCCACCATTTCATGTTGCCATAAATAACTGAATGTCTAAAATTAATTCAATAAAGCCCCCTGCTACTGGTTGTGAACTGAAATAAAGGGTAAAATAGTTATTAACACCAGCCTCCAAGCCTCAGAACACAAGTCTGTGGTATATCACCATGGCACAGAAGATCATCTCCTGGGGTTGCATAAGCAGGTTCCAGGCCAAGAGATTGCACAGTGTATCTCATAAGAATGCTTAACAGAGAGCACAAAACTCAAATCCCCTAGCCATCCCTACTCTTAATACAGGCAAGAGACGGATATTGCTATCAGAAGCAATTCTGAGGGTCCCACATTACAGACCCACATTTTATCCCTTTTGCCATAGGAACAAATCTGGCCAGAATTAAGTGAATAAAATTTTCAGAAAATCTGATGGAGTTACGAAGCACTTCCCATGACTTAAAAGAGTACACAGTGATAATATAGACCCCCAATTTTTCAACTCAGTGCATGAGGATATATGTGCAAGATTCTGGCTGAAAGCCCAGCCTGTAATTGCTAGTTTCCTCCTCTTCCCTGTAGGACCAAACATTGATCACCTTAAATCAAACATCTCCTTCTGGGACTTTCAGGTTAGTTTGTAAATGACCTTCAAACATCTCTGATTTCTGACCTGGGATGCTAGCAAATGAATGGCCTATGCTATTCCTCCTGACCTGAGACTTATGTGGATGCACAGCCCACCAGCCCATCATGGGTGCTGTGAATTAGTGGGTAGGAGTAGGAGGACGTACAAATTACTCAGCCCAAAGTAGATACCATTCATGCCAGGGCTGTGACTATGCTTAAGGTTAGACTGCCCCACACTCTCAACACACCAAATAAAGTCTGTGATGTAGGTATTTGCATTGCACGAGATTTACTGGGGAGTGCTCTTTGAATGTATGGGGAATGTTTGATTGAAGCACAATTAGGCTAAGAGGGAAGTTGAATTATGATGCATTTGCAACAGAAGGCTCAGCTGACCCCAGAGAGAGCTCTGGAGTAAAACTGAAACTTCAAATTCTTACTGAATTAAGGCAAAGGACCAGGTCTCTACATCGATGGCCACTGTGTGCAGGCTGTTCCTGGACAAGAGACAAAGCTTAGGTGAGCTCAGTCAGCAGAGAGCAATTCTCATGGTAGAACAGCTGTTATCCACCTCAGTTTGAGCGTTTCTTTTTTTCTTTTTTTTTTTTTAACTTTGAGTATTCAACTGCCCTTAAAACAGTAGTTCTAAATTGGTTGTGCATCAAAATCACCTGGAGATTTGTAAAACCTGAGACTGCTGATCACCACCTTCCTGAGTTTGTTTTCTGTTTTGTTTTGTTTTGTTTGGAGAGGTTTTGCTATAGGGTGCATGTGCTGGCCAGAGAGACAGAGACAGAGAGACAGAAGGCAAGAAACCCCCACCCACAACCCCAGGGAGGATGGCAATGCCGCAATCCCTTCTCCTCCATTCCCTTCTCAGGATCTTGGGCACGTATGCACACGCACCCGGCATGAGCTTAAGCTACTACTGGGCCCGGGACTCAAACTGCAGTTGACTACATGGGAGTCAGTGACATGGCCATTATGCCAACTGCTGGGCCCCTTCCTGAGTTTTTGATTCAACAGGTCAGGGTTGGAGCCCAAGAACTTGTGTCTTTAACAAGTTTCTTGGAAAAGCTGATGCTGCTGGCATCTCTGAGAAACACTGCCCTTGAACCCACATTGAAAATTGGGAAGCCTTTCCCAGTCTCCAATATATCTCCTTCTACACAAGAGAACTTCCTCCCCTACAGGTTCAATCCTTTGTCCTTAGCAGACATGGAGAGTTAAGGGGAGTGCACCCAAACCAATGATAGCTCCTTTTCTGAAGGCAAAATTCTAGTTGAGTGAAGAACCCTCTGAAAACCTGAGGGTGCAAGGGTGAGCTGTTTCATCACAAAGAGAAACAGACTCAGAAAGCTAGGAGGCACACAGACAAGCTCCATCGACTTTCAAAGGAACAGTGCAACATCCTTATTTCTCCCTCATGAGTCTTGACCTTGAACATCAGCAGCCATCTGAGTTTTCACCTGATACGCTGAACTCACTCAAGCGTTTTTTTTTATTTTATTTTTTTAAGCAATCGAGCAATTGCCATTTCCTTGGGAAACAGTTTCCTGTGGGGAAAATTTAATGCATTGCCTTTGCAGGCTGGAGCCAGTACAATCATATTCTGATGGTTTATCAAATTGATTTGGCTATAGCTCAGATTCATTTGATAGTTCAGATTCAAACACTGAGTTATTTGTATAAGAATGATTCTCTTCCATTACCAGTGTACCCACAGTCCTATAGATAGTAAATTGCCTTTTTATCCCGCCTGGGATCATGAAAGAGAGGTCTTCTAGCCATCTGTCAGTGTAGTATACACCAGAAATGTGCTCTCACTTATGGAAATGATTGACCTGTAATAACATCTTTGCTGGGAAAAATAGAAATTGTTCAAATCAAATTTGTGGCACTGGCTATAACACACTTTATTAAATGGGGCACAGAGCGCTATTAACTCCTGCCTCACCTGACTCAGCGTCACTTTGCCGACTGTGGTTTCCCTGGTCACTCTGTATTTCAAATCCAAGAATCCTAACAATGTTACAACAATTTAGAATTACTAACTGTCTTCAGTGCCAGCCATCGTCCCAGGGTGTCTCTGTTGGTATTTTTCAGGATTTAAATTCTCAAAACTACTCACTGCCAGAATATAGCCTGTGTTGAAATGTTAACCAAAGTGATATTTTAAAAAAGAAAGACCACAGTTATTAGACCGCATCAGCCCCAAAAACAAGGATTAAAAGCACCAGCTCACAACTACTTCTCCTCCTTGTCCAGCCTACCAACTCCAGGAACAAGGAGAGGAATAAGATAAACATTTTCAACTACTCACTGAGGACAGCAGGTCTTATGTGACAAACATTTAGCAGATGATGAATGAGCACCAACTATGTTGGGTACTAGGCTTGGTTTAAGACTAGAGAGATGTAAAAAACAAAACAGTACCTGACCTAAGGTACCTCTGGTAGAAGGATAAATATTACTTTCCAGGACAATAAAGCACTGCAGAAATATTCACAGCAGGGCCGGCCCCTAGCTAAAGGATTTGGATTCTATCTGGCCAGCTGAGCAGCTCGAATCCCAGCCCCAGTGACTTGAGAAATAAATTGGGTGTGTGTTTTTATATGCCCCAAATCCCAACAAAATAAAGAGGTGGAGAAAAGACCGTGGCATGATCATGCCCCATCAGGAGGATGCTTTCTCTCCCCCTCTCTGTCTCTCTGTCTCCCTCTGGACAACAACACACACCCTCTGGCAAAATTAAAAATATATATTCACAGGAGGCTACAGAAACACAGAGCCCAGTAAATCTTTGTCATCATATGACACGGTGACTTTTAATAGGTAAAGTGACAGTGTGGGATTGTCTCTAGCATTCTAGGCCTGAATTTCTATAATAGCCACTTCACCCCCTTCCTATCTTCAATTCTTTCTCCCTCCAATACATTAAATAAGTATTTACAAGGCATCTACATATGTGCCAGCTCGAGGTTCTCAAGACTAATCTCACAAATATACAACTTTCCATAAGTCATTCTTCTCGGCCAGCTGGGAGCATGTTGGTTAAGATGGTTGGATCCACATGGCAGATCATGCGGTTCAAGTCACAGTTCCTGAGCTTAAGAAACACACTAGAGGGAAACAGCAGTTTGCGTAATGGCTATGTCACTGGACTCCCACGTAGTCGACAGCGGTTCGCATCCCGGACCCGGTGGCTTAAAACTCACACCGGGTGCATGTGCGTGCGTGCCCAAGATCCCAAGAGGAGAATGGAGGAGAAGGGATTGCGGCATGACCATCCCCCCGGGGGGTGATTTCTCGCTTTCTGTCTCTATGTCTCTCTCTGTCTGTCTGGTGAGCGCACGCGCCCTATAGCGAAAATCTCTCCAAAAAAAAAAAAGAAACGCACCAGATACGTATGCATTCATGACCAAAATTCTGAAAGAAGAGAGAAATAAAGGAGAAGGTATTGTGGTGAGATCATTCCCCAGAGGGCAAGAGGGTGCTTTCCTACTTTTTTTCTCTCTCTTACTCTCCAGCAAGTGCACATACTCTTCAGCAAATTGCTTATTTAAATTCTAAACTCTTCTGCCTGTATTTAAGAGATCTAATGCTATCCTGTGGTTCCTTTTATTCTTCAAAATATGGATGCCCAGAAAACTCTATTAAACACCCCTCACTGTACCATGCTTTGTGTTCTGGGCCTCTCTCTAAGCCTATCTTTAACCAGGAGTCACTGGTTAGCCAAAGTTTTCTAGAGAGGCAGAACCAATAGCAGGAGGAGGTACATAAGTCGGTAGGTCAGTAGGTGGCTAAATGGCTGAGGGAGGATTTTTTTTAGAGAAATGGCTCATGTGATTATGGAGGCTGAGAAGGCCCATGAAAAGCTGTCTGCAAACTGGAGAGCCAGGGAAGCTGTTGATGTCACTCTTCATAGGAGGCTGAAGGCCTGAGAATGAGGAGTGCTGACAGCATAACTCTAGGGCTGTGAGTAAAGGCCTAGAAGGCTTCTGTGCCAGGCTCTGAGTCCAAAGACTTGAGAACTTGAAGTTCTGATGTCCAACGGTAGCAGAAGGGTGTTCCAGCTTCAAAAAAGAGAAAGAGAGAAAACACCATTGATTTCATCTTTTCTCTGCTTTTCTGTTTTCATCTGGGCTTCATGACTGAATGGTATCACCTGCATTGGGTGAAAACAGATCTTCCTTCCTCTGTCCAACAATTGGAATGTCAATCTCTTCTGGAAACACTCTCACAGACACCCATAAGTACTGCTTTCCTAGCCACCGGAGAACCCCTTAACGTTGTACAGTTGACGCCTAAAATAAACTAGCAAAGTCATATAACCTACTACCTTGAAGATGTAAACAAATGATAATGTCTTTGTGTTGTTGTTATTTGTTCTAGGAATATTTACATCCTAAGAACAGAAAGTGTTTTTATGAAGGAATTATAATTAAACATCAGATTCTTAGGCCATGTGACAGGATCATAGTCAAGGGACAGTGTGTGTGTGTGTGTGTGTGTGTGTGTGTGTGTGTGTGTGTGTGTGTGTGTGTGTGTGTGTGTGTGTGTGTATGTGTGTGTGTTTGTTTTAAAGTAACAGAACAAAAATGAGAATATCAATATAGTTTAATATTACTGTAGTTAGGTTTTAAACTACACTGAGCAAGGTCTACTTATTTCATCTTTGTTTAAGATAAAATAAATGTCTGATATAAATGTCTATGGATTTTTCTTAATTCATGGAGTTACTACAAAAACATTTTTTCTGCCCATCTAATATTTGAGTCTTGGCAGGTTTCATGCTTGTCACTCCAGCAAGTATTCAGTAAGTTTTAAGTAAACACCTATACAAAGACTTCTATTCCTCTATCATCCAAGAATGACTTTTGATAAAGAATTTGCTTTCCTGGATTTTGAATAAATTTGTATCTCTCTCACACCAATTGCTCCCTCCTTCCATAAGTCTCAGCAGAAGGTCTGAATTCCAAGACACTGATAAGATCCCAAGTCTCACAGCAGTAAAGCAACCTCCTGCAAATGGCAACAGCATACATATTTTATAGCAGTGATAAGAAGGAATCCAAAGTAACAAGCTAGCTCCAGAACACTGAGCATACAGAAAAGGACTGAAGTTTCTCAAAAAGGCTTCCCAATCTAACATCTAGACACTAGACTGCATGCAAGTCAATCCACTCTCACATTTCATTCTGCTTATTCCCCCATGTATGTCTATCTCCTTGTAGAGATAAGGTTGTTTCCTTCTTTGGTAACTTTGATACTCTCAGTCACATGTAATTTCCTGCTGTAGAAGTACCATTTTGCTGAGCTCACCTTAAATCCAAATTTCCTCTCTCACTTTTCCCATGTCCCTCTCTCTCTAAAATCAGCTCTCCTGCAAGACTTGCTCATCACTTTCATTTTTATTACAATGCTGAGGCATCTCTGCTAATCAGACAACTACCTATAAAATCATTTTCATGTGACCAGCTCTGTGCTAGATGTGATGCAGAACACACAAAGGTGTTAGTCATCTCTGTTCTCCAGGTAGAAATTGAAATCTAACTGAAGAGCCAAACAAACATGAAAAGTCAAACAATGTGAAACAAAGAAGAGATATATAAGGTATGAGATTCTTTGTGATTGCTGGAAGTCACTGGGTATCATCGTTGGCAGGGTGATCTATCTATTCCTGTTCCCAGTCCTTCTCGAATGGCATGTCACTTACCAGTGTATCGTCAAACAAAGCAACAATTTTCTGAGTTACTACATGAAAGGCATGCTTGAGAATGCTAGAGTCAACTACCCTCGAGGAGAAATAAAATATAAATATAAATAACTAGTATATAAGCAAAAGATAATAAGTGGTGAAGGAAGCAGAAAGTATAAAAATGTAATGCCATTGCACTTTTATTGACTTTCAAAGAAAAAAAAAATACCTCTACAGCTGTTAAAAATGACAGACAAAGAAGTCACAAAGACAAAATGGAGTCAATTATGGTTCTCTATTGTTGCATTAAAACTTAATGGCTTAGGCTGGCCTCATAGTTAAGGGAGCCGAATCCCACATGAGTGACTACAGTTTGAATCTCAGCTCTAGTGGCTTGAAAAACATGCTGAGCACATGCGTGCATGGTCAAAATCCCAAAGGATGGAAAAATGGAGGAGAAGGAATTGCAATGTGATTATGCCCCATTGGGGGACCCTTTCCCCCTTATCCCCTGCCCTAATTTATCTGTCTTGCTGGTGAGGATATGCACCCTGTAGCAATTTAAAAAGAGAAAGAAAAAGGAAAAACTTAATAGTTTTTGATCATTCCACTTTGTTCACAATTTTTATCAGAAATTCAGATGGCTTATCTCTGACCTCTGTGATATCAGCCAGGTGGCTGACTGTCAGACATCTGCTTTTAAGTTGTTTACTTTATTCATATGCCTGGTGTATCTGTGCTCATTGCTGTGTGTGTATGTGTGTGTGTGTTCTCTCTCTGCTCACATGGCATCTCATCTTCCAGAGCTTCTTCACATGGCTTAGGCTTTCACCAATATGATGGCCTCAGGGCATTCAGAGTCCTCTTGTGGTAGCTCAGGATTCTAAGACCAATATGAAACCGTCAGAGCCCTTAAAGAATAGGCCCAGAACTTAAAATAGCAATACTTAGATCATACTCCGTGGTCCAAAGACATCACAGTTCAGCCTAGATTCATGAGGAGGGCAAAATACCCTTAATGGAAAGAATACAAAAAAAAAAAAAAAAAAAAGTGTAGTCCTCTTTAATATATCATAGAACGTAAGATAACAGAGTAGTGTTCCATGTAATATAAGCTTCTCTTCAGAAATCTTTTGTGTGATTTTTAAAAATATATTCTAAATCCAAGAGGGAAAGCATAATTAAGAAAAAATAGTCTTTCGTATTGCTTGCTTTGAAAAATATGAAAAATGTTTATGACAGGTTTAACATTAACCATTACCTTGGTTTGAAGTGTTCCTAAAGGACTTTATAAATGCTTTTATCTCATCCCTTGGAGAAATTATTGAACTGTTGTATAGGAAAAAAAAAAAGGAGTTGAGCCTCAGCTTTTGCTTCTGTCAATGAATTTCAAACTCTGAATCTGTAAAGAATGAAACGTTTTATTTGGGGACTTAGGACGCACAGATTTGGGTACAAACAAAAAAGTATAACCCAGGATGCACAGATATGGGTGCAAACAAAAAAGTGTACCAAGGACTTGAGCAAGAGAGGTTGGTTTTACAGACAGAGAAAGGCTGAAGAAAGCATAAAGTTTGTGCTTGATAGATTGGTCATTTTATTATTATTATTGCCAGAGGGTGCATGTGCTTGCCAGAGATAAAGAGAAAGAGAGAAATCACCCCACAAAGAGACGTGGTCATGAACAATCCTTTTTCATCCATTTCTGCTCCATCAGGATTTTGTGCACACATGCCTGGCATGTTTTTCAAGCTGCCAGGGCTGGAAGTCAAACTTTGGTCCACCATGTGGGATCCAGTTCTCAATACACAGCACTTAGCTACCAAGACATGGGGCTAGCCCTGGAATCATCATTTCAAAGTTACTTTCCTTGTAAAGCTTAAGACATAAGGGACTTCCTTATTATGCTAACTCAGGTGGACTGGAATCTACTTTCAGGAAAAACTGGTCTATTCTAGGCTCTATCTGCTTCCTCCACATTTCAGTTGATGATGTGACATTTTAACATGAATGACTTCATTCTGGTCTGGTGAATTAGGGCTTACCACAGGATCTTAGTCCACAACAATGGCTTCTTACCATTTTTATTTAGTAGGCAAGCGTTTTGAGCAAAATATTTCCTTCCACATTTGAAAAAAAAAAAAAAGAAAAGCTCAAATACCAGATGAAATGAGAACTTGGTCACAGAGAACAGAGCAAGTGTCAACAGCAAAACTGGTTAAAAGAAGAAATGCTTGAAGAGAGAAACGAGAAAAATCTCCTGAAGCAGAGAACGAAGTTGGCAAGCTCTGGAACAATGGGAAGTGTAAATGGAAAGCAGGTCACAGGGACAAAGTTCTATGGGCCACTCTTATCTCCAGGGGCCTCAGACCTGAAGAACTATAAGACAAAGGAGAGAACTGAAAAAGATATCTTGGAACACTAAAACTTTTACCCTATGGTAGTAGCAGTGAATGCTGGGAGAAGCTGTTAAATTCTGGATACATGTGGTACATAAAGCCATAAGGGTTTTCTGAGAATTTGGATATGGTGCACAAGAGAAAGAAAGGAGTTGAATGTGATTTCAAAGTTTTTGCATGAACAACTGGAATGGCTTCAGGTAGAGCAAGTTTTTAAGGAAGACCAGGAGTTCAATTATTAAAATCCAAAATATCATCTACCTATTAATAATCTACATGGAGATTATCAGGAGGTGGATTAATATAAGAGTCTGAAATTCAGGAGAAGTAAGCAATCTAGAAATTAAAATGTGGAGATCATTAGCATATAAATGGTGGTTAAGTCATAAGACTGAATGAGGTCACCTATTGAGTAAGTGAAGATAGAGAAAAGACGTCATGAGCCCTGAGCCCATGAGCACTCCAATATTTGGAGATCAAAGAAGAATCAGAAAATAAGAAAGAACTTCCAGTTAAGAGAAAAATATTACTAGACATAAGAAAGGAACGGTAAACAAATTCTAAACATGTATATACCTAAAAGAAGTCAGATAGATAGATAGATAGATAGAGAAAGAGAGAGAGAATATATTAGGGATACTGTTTCTCCTCTCCTCTTCTCTCTCTCTCCAATAGTTACTAATAATAGCCACCAATCATCACATACAATCTGATGACTAGGGAAATTATTTATATTCTTTAATATGCTTAATTTTCACAACTCTCTGAGATAGATATGATTTTTATCATTCCATTTTACAGCTAAGGAAGCTGAAACATGTAGATGTGACATAACTAAAGTCACAAATCTGATAGGTGGTAGGACAGAACACAGACAGATGCAAGTCTGCTGTAGATGCAAGCTCATAACCAGCCCTCTTGCCACTTGGGCTTTGTACTAAGACTGCTTCTCTCACCCACCAGATTCCTCTTCCCCTTGGGGTGTGTACTCTTCTCACCCATTTCTGAAAATCAACTACAGAGTCTACCCCAACTCATCAGAAATATTCATGTATATATGTAGTATATATGTACTTTATATTTATTATATTATATAGTATATAGTAATATATATTATAGCATATATTGTATACTATATACTATATTACATATCATTATATATTATACATTATATATTATATTTATATGTTAAATTGTCTTATATTAATATATATTATTAATTCATATATATTATATGTATCATATGTGTATGTGTGTATATATAATACATATATAAGTTTTTTTAGGTTTTTGTCAAAGGGTATGTGTGCTTGCTGGAGTGGGGAGAGACAGAGAGAGACAATGAGAGAGAAATCTTCTCCCAGGTGGAGATGGCCTTGTCATAGTCTTTTCTCCTCTCAGGATTTTGGGTATGCACACACACACACATGCTTGGTATGATTTTCAAGCCAGCAGGTCATACCACAGTTGGCCATGTGAGAGTCTAGCACCTCAACCACCATGCTATCTGCTGGCCAAATTATAAAAAATATTTTTATGGTGAGAGCAAATGGTCTCAACCCCTTGGTTCTATACAATTTAGTAGGCACAAATAGACTATAGGGGGGAAGGTGGCTAATTCTACTCACGAGCAACAGTTAAGCTTCAAATTAGTCAAGTTGTAAATATATCCAGAAATTAAGGTAGCTAGCTGTCCAACTCCTCTTATCAGGAACAAAAGTTCTATGACTCCTACCCAACCAAATGGCTTGTTAGCTAAAGAATGATCTGACCAGGACCAGCAGTTGATGTAATAGCTATGTCGCTGGACTCCCATGTAGTCGACCACAGTTCGAGTCTCGGATCCAGTGGCTTAAACAAACGCTGGGCACGTGTGCATGCGTGTCCAAGATCCCAAGAGGAGAATGGAAGAGAAGGGATTGCAGCGTGGTCATTCCTCCTGGGGTTGATTTCTCTCTTGCTGTCTCTCTGTCTCTCTCTGTCTTTCTGGTGAGCACACGCGCTCTATAGCAAAAACCTCTCAAAAAAAAAGAAAAAGAAAAGAAGAAGAATGATCTGACCAAGGTGTGTTGGATTAATCTCCTCATCCATTAAAAAATATCACTAGAGCGTGCTATTTTGCCTGCTGAGAGCAGAACGTTTTAGAACCATAGTAATAATGTTATATTTATCTTTTTTCTTTATAGAGATATTTCAAGAACAAGAATCCATTCCTTGCCTAGCTATGGTTTAGAAAATCTTAAAAAGCTGACAGCCAAATCGACTTACAATTTAAAAAAGCTTCCTAGTCTGGAAAAGTTTGTGGCCCTCGTGGAGGCCAGCCTGACCTATCCAAGCCATTGCTGTGCTTTTGCAAACTGGAGACGGCAAATGTGAGTCTTTATGTGTCCATCCCTTGAACACTGCTTGTGCTTTCCAGACATGAAGAACTTAATTTACAACTTCCACATATCTATAACTTTAAGAGAATCCACTTTTATAGTGCTCTCCCCAAATGGAACCCTTAGACACATTCTGGACCAATGTTCAGTTTTTTGGAGGATATGGGACAGTTGGACTCTTCCAATTTCTTTTAAAATAACCTCACAGGAAAGGGCTACTCATATGATGAAATGTCTACCTGACACATAGTTGGTGCTTAATATTTACCGGTACGAATTTATCCTTCAAATCTCAAACTCTACACTCCATAACTAAGTCTGTTGCCACCATTGTCAAGTTGGAGAGAGAAGCATATATGCAAAACCAGAGACTGACATGCATATTTGCAACACATCCCAACCACTCTAAACTTCTCTAATCCACTGTCAGACTTTGGCACCTTATAGGAAGAACAGAGACTGAAACAATGCTTTGCATGAATTTTCAAGGAAGGCCAGGTTGGAGGAAGCCCAGATTTAAAGAGAATAATCTAAATAAAACCAAATCCCAGTAGGTAACTGGTTTCAAAGTTGAGGTACTTGTAGACAGGACCTGGAGAGCATGGAGAGGGGGTGACTTTGGAAACTGCACATAATCCAGACAGGTAAAGGATCTATTGAAGTCAAGAACTTCTGAATATCAACAGGTAACAAAGCTCTGACCTTCCCGTGAAAATGATAACAACCCTCACCATGTAGTTGCATTCAGATAATACCTTTCACTATTCTTCTTATCTAGCCTAGCACTAACACAATTTCCCTATTACAATGTTATCTCACTGTTCAGCAAGACTGCAATCATTCAAATTTTGCCATCTATTGACCTGCCTACATGCACATATTCCTTGCTCAAAAGCAAAACAAAAAAAAGCAACAAAACATTACATACCCTAAAATATTTTCAGAGTAACTGGGAGTCTACACTCAGACCCATTTGAAAAATCAGCTGAAGAGGGCTTCTTTTCAGAATTAGCATTTATCATTGGGAAACTATCCAGAACTGTGCACTCCCCACAGATTAGCTCAAGGGCCAAAGAATTTCTTCTTGACAACTAGATTTCTTAAGGGCCTGCAATGAGACAGAAGACTTAACTCTTTATATTCTATGCAAAAATTATTCTAGCCAAGGTGAGAAAGATACCAATTTGCCACCAAAGGCCTAGAACTGAAGACCCCTCAGAAGTAATCTCAAAGGGTGTTAAGATCATTATAAGGAGCAGCTCATAGCACGCTGCTTGGCCCAATGCCAACGCATAACAGAAATGTATTATATCTTACTCTGCTGCTCATACTTCTCTGGTTTTGCAACATCATAGAAGTGTAGACATAATCTCTGGGTTCTTCCAAACAGAAATCTTCAGGTATGCCTTTCATGTCACATGACACTGAAGCCTTCCCTGATCCTTCCAGGCCTCCTGGCTCTTACCCTCTAGGGCCCTGCTGTGATTTACCATCAGGACCTATTGGAGTGCTGCAAGAGAGAGGCCCATTTCTATTCCACAACATACCAAAAAGAGTAAGAAAAATTGCAGTGGCTATTTGAGTTTTATAGTTAGCCATTTCACATACACAAACACAATAAAAAATAATTTTGCCATTCAGAAGATAATTTCAGGATTTATTTATAAAATAATAGCATTTCACTGAATACCATAGTAAGTATGTTTGGGAACTGGGATTTGGGTTTAAAATTGTATAATGAAATTATCCTTCTGATTCTCATTTGAAAATAATATCCAAAGTATAAATGTGAGACCCATATGTTGTGAGGTTTTAGCTAGGGCCTTCCTGGACTTTTGGCAATAGGCTATGTCAACCACACCCCTCATTTGTCATTGAACCAGATATATATTTGTCATAATTCTGTAAGTCTGTTGCTTGTTATTTCGTTCTCATTTTACTTTAATTTTTTTTTGTACTTAGGCCACTTCTTCAGTTAGATTTTAAAGTGATGCACTTTAAAAGTACCCAGTTAGGGTCTAGACCTCAACGAGAACTCAATAGCCACCATCATCCATCCCCACATGGCTGACAGTTGCTGTGTACTCACTGCCAGGCACAATAATACTCTGCCCTTTATCTCATTTAAATCTCACAAAGGTAATACTATCATTATTGTTATTAATCCCTTCTCAAAGAGACAGAAACTAAGGTTCAGAGTAACTAAGTAGTAAGGCCAACACTGGTCAATCTCTGATCTAAATTCTCTGGTCTGCCTGTCTGCAAAGCCGATGCTCTGGGAAACTCTTCTATGCCTTCCCCTAAACATTTGTTCTTGAGCGATTGGAGTGTATGAGTATCATTTTCAGATTTTTTTTTTGTTTGTTTGTTTCTTTGTTTTTTGGAGAGATTTTTACTATGGGGTGCTTACGGTTCTCAGAGAGACAGAAAGAAAGAAATCACCCCCGAGGGGGCATGGCCACATGGCAATCCCTTCTCCTCCAGTCTTCTCTTGGGATCTTGAGCACGTGTGTACATGCACCTGGCATAAGTTTGTTGTTGTTGTTGTTTTTTATTTTATTTTACACATCTAATCACCACTTTGCTTATAAGTTGAATTTACTCAACATGAATACGCATCACACCAGGCCAGTTGAGGATACAAAACACATTACCATCCATAGATAACAAATAACCCATTTCTATGTCCCATAAATGTTTTACCTTTCTATTTTCCTCATTAATTTCTTTACTTACACTCTCCCCCTTTTACCACCCTCTTCCCACATTGTCTCCAGATTCCATAAGCATTTTTAATGCTTCTATGTCCTCTAATCTCAGTCTCCACCATAAAGTACAAACAGTCAGTGTATGTTGAGTGGAGACATACAATGTCTCTCATAGCCTGGCTTGCTTCACTCAGCAGTAAATCTTCCATATTCATCCCCTTTTATCAAATGCCAGGGTCTTATTGTTTTTTTATGGCTAAATAGTATTCCATAGAGTATATTTGCCACACTTTTTCAATCCATTCATCTGTTCATGGACATTTGGGTTGGTTACATTTCTTAGCAATTGTGAATAATGCCACAGTAAACGTAGGTGTGCAAGCACTTTTCCCACTGAGCATTTTGTCCTTTGGGTAGATACCTAGCAGTGGGATTGCTGGATCATATAGTAGTTGTATTTGTAGGTCCTTGAGGAAACTCCATATTATTTTCCACAGTGGCTGGACCAATTTACATTCCTACCAGCAGTGTAAGAGGGTTCCCCTTTCACCACATCCCCACCAGCATTTATCATTTTTTGTTTTTTAATTTAAGCCACTCTAACTGGGGTTAGGCCATTTCTCATTGTGGTTTTGATCTGCATCTCCCTTATGATGAGGGTTGTTTTTTCATATGCTTTTTGGCTGTTTGTACATCTTCCTTAGAAAGTTGTTTATTCTCCTTTTAACTGGATTAATCTTTTTTTTTTTTTCAGATAAGCTGCTTGAGTTCCCTGTGTATTCTAGTTATCCATCCCTTATCTGAGGCAAACTGTACAAAAATCTTCTCCCATTCCAAAGGTTGTTGATTCACACTAATAACTGTAGGTTTTGCCATGCAGAAATTTCTTAATCTGATGTAATCTCACTTCTGTATTTTTAGGATTATTGCCTGTGCTTTGGGGGTCTTAAGAAGTCTTTGCCTACCCCAATGTCTACCCAGTGTTTTACATCAATATTTTTATGATTTGAGGTCTTAGGTTTACATCTTTGATCCACTTTGAGTTGATTTTTGTTAATGGTGAGAGATAAGGGTCCAGGTTCATCTTTCTGCAGGTGGATACCCAGTTTTTCCAGCACCATTTGCTAAAGAGATATTCCTCTTATCATTGTATTGAAAAATAAGTTGGCTGTATGTTTTGGGGTTTATTTCTGGGGTCTCTACTCTGTTTCATTGGTCCTCATGTCTGTTTTTGTGCCAGTACCTTACTGTTTTGATTTTTGCAGTTTTGTAATATATTTGGGTGACAGAGAGTAAGATGTCACTCACTCCACTCTTCTTGTGTAGGGCTGTTTTGGCAATAGAGGATCTTTTATGATTCTAGACAAATTCTGTGATGGTCTTTTCTAGATCTTCTCTTGTAATTTTATAAGGATTGTATTAAATATATAGATTAATTTGCCATTTTAATTATATTTGTTCTCCCAATCTAGTAATAAGAGATGTCCTTCCACTTTTTGGGGGTCATGTTCAATTTCTTCATAGTTTTGTTTTTGCATTTTTTTTGTTTGTTTGTTTGTTTTGTTTTGTTTTGGTTTGGTTTGGTTTTTTGTAGAGGTCTTTGACTTCCTTGGTTAGATTTATTCCTAGGTATCTTACACTTTTTGTAGCTATGGTAAATGGTATTACTTTCTTCAGTTCTGCCTCTGTTTGTTGTTTGTATGTAGAAATGTTATAGATTTTGTAAGTTGATTTTGTATCCTACCACTTTCTATATTCATTTATTACTTCGAGAAGTTTTTCCATGGATACCTTTGGGCCCTCTATGTATACAATCATGTCATCTGTAAATAGAGATAATTTCAACTCTTCTATCCCCATTCAAATGCCTTTTATTTCATTATCTTGCATGATGCATTGGCTATTACTTCCAACACTATACCTAAAAGGAGTGGAGAAAGAGGGCAGCTTTGTCTTGTACCAGTTTTTAGTGGAAAATTTTTAATCTTTTCCCCATTCAGCATAATGTCGCAATAGGTTTTTCATAGATGGTTTTTATTTTGCTGAGAAATTATCCTTCTGTGCTGTTTTTACTGATAGTCTAAGTCATGAAGGGATGTTGTATTTTGTCAAATGCTTTTTCTGCATCAGTTAAAATGATTTATCTTTTTTATCTTTTTTAAATATTTTTTTGTTATCTTTCCATTAATATGTTGTATTGTGTTTGTGGTTTGCATATGTTGAACCACCTTACTCTGGAATAAAGCCTACCTGGTCGTGACGAATAATATTTTTTATATGTTGTTGTATATAATTTGCTAGTATCTTGTTGAGAATTGTTGCATCTATATTCATCAGAGATATTAGTCTGTAATTTTCCTTTCTTGTCATATCCTTATCTGTTATGGGAATGAGGATGATGGAGGCTTAATGAAATAAATTTGTGAGATTTCCTTCCCTTTGGATTTTTAGAAATAATTTGAGAAGAACAGGGGTTACTTCTTTAAAAGTTTTGTAGAATTCAGAAGTGAAGTCATCAGGATCTGGGCTTGGTGGGAGGTTATTTATTACTGACTCAATCTCATTGCTTGTTATGGGTCTATTCAGGCTTTCTATGTCCTCCTGATTCAATCTCGGTAGATTATATGCATCCAGGAATTTGCCCATCTCATCCAGGTTTTCTTGTTTGTTAGCACATAGATGGTCATAGCATCCTCTAATGATGTTTTCTATTTCTATTATATCTGATGTAATACTGCCTGTTTTAATGTGAATTTTATTTATTTGGTTACTTTCTTATTAATTAGCATAGCTAATGGTGTGTCAATTTTGTTTACCTTTTCAAAGAACCAGCTTTTTCTTTCATTTATTTTCTGTACAGTTTATTTTCTATTTCATTTATTTCTGTTTGGATCTTTATTATTTCTTTTCTTCTAGCATTTTTGGGATTTTTGTTGTTGTTTTTCTAATTCCCTGAGGCATGATGGTTGGTTGTCCACTTGCCACCTTTCCATCTTTTTCTTACGTGCACTAATTGCTATGAACTTCCCTCTTATGACTGGTTTTGCAGTGTCCCAAAGATTATGGAAATAAATATTATTAACATTTCCAGATCTATCCCTACTGTTAAGTTGGCCATTTTCTTGGTTACTTTTTGTTCTCTTATTTCTGTCTGTCTGTCGTTAGTTTTCTTGGTATAGCATTCCCTTCAGAATTTCTTGAAGAATTGGTCATGTGCTCACTATCATTTGTTTCCATTAAACTTTTGAATTTGGTCTTAACCTCTTCAGTAGTTGTGACATCATTCAGGAATAGTTGTGACATCATTCAGGAGTAGGTTATTTAGCTTCCATCTATTTGTGGGTTTTTTTAAGGGTTTTTCCTTAAATTGATATCAAGTTTAATTCCATCATGGTTGGAGAAGATGCTCAATATAGTTTGTATGCCTTTCAATCTGTAAAAGCTTGTTTTGTGCTCTATTATGTAGTCAATGTTCAAGAAGGTACCATGCAGGGGTGAGAAAAATGTATGTTTGGTGGGTTTGGGGTGGAAAATCTATAGATGTCTGTCAAGTCCATCTGATTTATGGTATTGTTTAGGTCCTGAATCTCTTTGCTTACTTTTTTGTCTTGTCAATCTATCTAAAAAAGATAAAGGGATGTTAAGGTCCCCTAGCAATTGGTGTTTTGCAGTCTCTCTCCTTTTAGATCTAGCAGTCTTTCCCTCACATATTTGGGTGCTCCTGAATTGGTTGCACAACCATTAATAAGCATTATATCTTCTTGATGTATTAGCCCTTTTACTATTATAATCCTCTTCTTTGTCTCTTCTTAAAAGCTTTTGCCTTAAAGCCTATTTTGTCTGAGATCAGTATCATGACCCCTGCTCTTCTTTGGTTTCTGTTTGCATGGAATATCTTTTTCCAGTCCTTCATTTTTACTCTATATATGTCTTTATCCATCAGGTGGGTTTCTTGTAGGCAACAGATGGAGGGTTTCTGGTTTTTGTCGTTGTTGGTTTTTTGTTTGTTTTTCTTTTCTTTTTTTCTCTTTTTTTACTCATTCAGCCAGTCCATGTTTTATGATTGAAAAATTTAACCCATTAACTTTCAATGTTATTGATATTTCCAGATTTGTCCCTACCGTGAAGTTGGCCATTTTCTTTGTTTTTTTGGTTTTTGTTTTTTGGTTTTGTTTTTTGTTTTTCTTATTTCTGTCATTAGTTTTCTTGGTATAGCACTCCTATAGAATTTCTTAAAGAGCTAGTCTGGAGTAGGTGAATTCTTTCAGGTTTTGTCTATGTGAGAAAGTTTTTATCTTTTCTACCATATGAAGGATAATCTTACCAAGTATAGTATACTTGGTTGAAATAGTTTTTCATTTCACACTTTGAATATATTTCTCCATTCTTTTCTTGCTTGCATTGTTTCTGATGAGCAGTCCAGTGTTAGCCTGAAGGGATATTCTTTGTAAGTTACTTGACATTTCTCTCTTGCCAGTTCTAGTATCTTATGTTTGTCTGTGGTTTGGGCCAGTCTAGCTATGATGTGCCATGGAGAACATCTTCTTGGGTTGATTCTATTTGTGGTCATTTGGACTTCATGGGTCTGGATGTCTGAATGCTTCTTTAGGCTTGAAAAGTTTCCTTCCAGAATTTCATGGAATAGATTTTCAATGTCCTTACTAGTTTCTTCATCTTCTTGGATACCAATTATTTGGATGACTGGATGTTTAATGGAATCTAGTACTTCTTGTATATTATCCTCAAAGTACTTCTTGTATATTATCCTCAATTTTGGGGGAGAGGGTTCTCTACCACTGGCTTGAGAGGCTGAGGCCAGAGGATCACGAGGCTGGCCTGGGCAACATAGTGAGACCCTGTTTAAAAAGAGCCAAGTGTGTCGGACCAGCAGTTAGCATAATGGCTATGTCGCTGGACTCCCATGTAGTTGACCACAGTTCGAGTCCCAGACCCAGTGGCTTAAACTCATGCTGGGTGCATGTGCACGCGTGCCCAAGATCCCGAGAGAAGAACGGAGGAGAAGGATTGTGGCATGGCCCCTGGGGGGTGATTTCTCGCTTTCTGTCTCTCCGTCTCTCTCTGTCTCTCTGGAGAGCCCACACACCCTATAGCAAAAGACCTCTCAAAAAAAAGAGCCGAGTGTGGTAGTGCATACTGTAGTTCAGAGGCCGAAGCAAGAGGATCATTGACAGTGAGATTCTGTCTAAAATAAGCAACATAAATAAATAAGTAGATAGATAGAAATCTTCACAGAAGCCAACCATAAGCCCCAAGAAGTAAAGGCTGAGTCCAGGTGATTAAGTGAGATCTCAATCCAGCAAACGAAATTACAATCAGCAAGTACTCAGTTACTTTCTATTCCTAGAGTTGCACTACAGCTAATCTATTATAATGACAGGACTTAAGACTCAGGGGTTAGACTATAGACCACAGAATGGCCCTTTTGTCCCCACTATGTCCATCTCAGAGCTTGCCTCACATTTCTTACAAGATTGCTGACTACACCAAAAAATTTTGTGGACTCTGGTTCCATTCATGTTTAATTACACATATGTTTATCTCCTTAGTGTAACCCCTGGCTAATGTGACAATCTCTAAAACAAAAGATGAAAAATTCTCTAAGAAAGAACAAAAGAATCTCTTGGGCCAAGGGAAAATTACTTCCTGCTAATTCAATTCACTTCCTGGTGATGACAGAAGGGAGGAAAGGTTCTCCCCAGCAGTACCTCCTCATGGAGGTGGTTGGGGGAAAGTTCAGTCCACATATGTTGGAACACTTAAGCACTCATCTTTTTGTATCAAATTGAGTCTTTATTTCCACTACTCCTCAAGCCACCTCTCTTCTTTTGAAGGTTTTGAATGGTTTTAATATTTCCCTACTCAGAGCTGAGATTATGTTAAGGTTTAAGAAAAATACAATCACTGACATTGCCTTAAACAAATTTCTTTGCATATGGCTCCTTAGGGAAGAAAAATACATAAGGGTGTGTATGTGTAATTTTTTTTGCCCATCCAAAGTATCCCAATGTCAAACATTCCCATTTCTTAAGTCTGCTTCAAAACTTCTCATGTTTTGAAACTTACATGAATATGGGAAAATTAATACGTGTTTATGACATGCACTGTATGTTTTGACCTATTGAATAATTGTTTCCATTTATAGATTAAAAATTTTGAATTATTTTAGTAATTGGATTTTTGCTTTTGAGAGATCCTAAAATGGAACTGTTTGAGGTAATTCTGATTATATATATATATATATATACACCAGTCATCTATTTGGTCATTAACACAATTTTATCTTGGACATATTTATTCTAGTTAAGCCATAAGTATCAACGTGTAAACTTGTTTTGATTAAAGAATTTTTCTATCAAAAAGAAAAAAAAAAACAAGAAAAAAAAAGTATTACCTTCTGTGTCTCTATGCACAGTACTAGTAGAATACTCTGGGGTAGAATATTTATGAATATACTCACAAGTTGAATATTTATCATCTGGATTCCATTCAAATCCCTCTGTAAGTACCTCTATCCTGTTGACAAGGCCTCTTTTACACTTGGGTTTAAAGGAAAAATCAAGACACGAAAGTGAACGCAAGAAGAGCCAGGCTCCCCAGAGGATGAGTTACAATCATAGAATACATTAGGCCCCCTTGCAACCTGCATTTGCTCTTTTGGATACCCACTAGGGAACTATTTACTATGAAAGAACCATGCTTACCTTGCAGACAAACATATACCTAAGACCGACTTTGGCTCCTGGGGAGTGAGGTAATAAAGAACAGGACCAAGCAAATTAGTTGGCCTCCTAATAACCTGAGTACCAAAGAGTCAGGGGACAGGAACTGATGAGAACTAACAACAGATTGATCCTCTAAGTTACATAGATAAAAGAAGCAAATAAATTCTCATCTGAATCAGAGAATAGTCTGCCTCTTCCAGTGATTGGAATATAGAGTAGAAGAATAGGAGTATGTCCTACCCAGAAATTTTAAGAGGTAGCTGAATGGAGATGGGGGTAGGGGAAGGGAAAAGGTGGTGTTGTAAATTATTTGCACTTAACAGCCAGGCTTAGCTAGTCCCAGGCGCCTTCCTCCCCACATTCAGGTTGTGGCCAGATGGTTTCCCCGGTGGGCCATCCAAGTATAGGAATATACACACAAGTTGTTCTGTTCATTTACAGTAAGCAGCTTTAACCCTTGAGCTCAGCCTCAAGGGCAAACAAAATGTTAGAAGGGAAATTAATCTCAGGGAAAAACCCTGTTTCTATCCTGTGCAAAAGCAGTGATGTATTTGCCATTCTGGATCCAAGTTGTTAATCCTATTCCTTTTTGTATCTTTCTAGCTCTGAGCTTCATCCACTTTGCAACAAATCTTTTCTAAGGCAAGAAGTTGATGAAATGACTCAGGCTAGGGGTCAGAGAGTTTCTTTGGCAGAAGATGATGAGTCCATTGATGGCAGAGGATTTGACACTATGTACAGCGAATTTGACTATGACTTATGCAACGAAGTGGTTGATGTGACCTGTTCCCCTAAGCCAGATGCATTCAACCCATGTGAAGATATCATGGGACACAACATCCTCAGAGTTTTGATATGGTTTATTAGTATTCTGGCTATCACTGGGAACTTCATGGTGCTGGGGATCCTGATTACCAGCCAATACAAACTCACAGTCCCTCGGTTCCTTATGTGCAACCTGGCTTTTGCTGATTTCTGCATTGGAATCTACCTCCTACTCATAGCATCTGTTGATATTCACACCAAGAGCCAATACCACAACTATGCCATTGACTGGCAAACTGGAGCAGGCTGTGATGCTGCTGGCTTTTTCACAGTCTTTGCCAGTGAGCTCTCCGTCTACACTCTGACAGCTATCACCCTGGAAAGATGGCATACCATCACCCATGCCATGCAGCTGGACTGTAAGGTGCAGCTCCACCATGCTGCCAGTGTCATGGTGATAGGCTGGATCTTTGCTTTTGCAGCTGCCCTCTTTCCTATCTTTGGCATCAGCAGCTACATGAAGGTGAGCATCTGCCTGCCCATGGATATTGATAGTCCTCTGTCGCAGCTGTATGTCATGTCCCTCCTTGTGCTTAATGTTCTTGCCTTTGTAGTCATCTGTAGCTGCTATATCCATATCTACCTCACAGTGAGGAACCCTAACATCGTGTCTTCCTCTAGTGACACCAAGATTGCCAAGCGCATGGCCATGCTCATCTTCACTGACTTTCTCTGCATGGCACCCATTTCTTTCTTTGCCATTTCTGCCTCCCTCAAGGTACCTCTCATCACTGTGTCCAAAGCAAAGATCCTCCTTGTCCTGTTCTACCCCATAAACTCCTGCGCCAACCCCTTCCTCTATGGCATCTTTACCAAGAACTTTCGCAGAGATTTCTTCCTTCTGCTGAGCAAGTTTGGCTGCTATGAAATGCAAGCACAGATTTATAGGACAGAAATCTCATCCACTGCCCATAACTCTCACCCAAGGAATGGCCACTGTTCTTCAGCTCCCAGAGCCACCAATAGTTCCAGTTATATACTTGTTCCTCTAAGCCATTTAGCCCAGAACTAAAACACAATGTGAAAATGTATCTGAGTGTTGAATGATAACTAAGTCTTGCCTTTGAAAAGTATGCCAAGGAATACCAAGAGAATCCTCCTATATATTTCATCTAATTTAATCTTCCCAGCATACCTGTAAGGTAAATTGGTCAGGAACTATTAATTTTGATACATTAGAAAGCTTAATTATTAATAACAGCAATAATAATTAAAATAATAAAATATTATCTTGCATTATTTTTATGCTTTATAATATTCAAAGTGCAGTTGTTCAGATTAGCTTAAGTGATCTCTGTTTAAAAAAAAAAGTCCTAGGGACCAGCAGTTAGCATAATGGCTATGTCACTGGACTCCCATGTAGTCATCCGCGGTTCAAGTCCTGGACCCGGCGGCTTGGACTCAAGCCAGGCACGTGTGCGTCCGTACCCAAGATCCCAAGAGGAGAATGGAGGAGAAGGGATTGTGGCGTGGCCATCCTCCCTGGGGGTGATTTCTCGTTTTCAATCTCTGTCTCTCTCTGTCTTTCTGGCAAGCGCACGCACCCTCTAGCGAAAACTTCTCAAAAAAAAAAAAAAGTCCTATTAAGTCATCAGGACAGGCATTATTCTTGGAGTTTTACAAATGAGGAAACCAAGATTCAAAGAGTTAAGTGACTTGCTTAAAATTACCAGGCTTGTAAGAGGCAAGACAGGATTAGGTGTTCTGACTCCCAGAGAACTTCCAGGAGAAGCACCAAACCATAATTCTTTCATTCAACCAATATTTATTAAGTACCCATGTGACAGCTTTATAACGTGTCAACTTGGAGATGCTGAAGTACATTTACCAGAATTCTCTTCCTCATGTTTCTAATTATGGTGACCCATAGGGAAGATTCTTGAGGAAATAGGAGGGCAGAAAGGAGAAGGGCAGCAGCAGCCATTCTGGAGCTCATCACACTGTTACTGATGCTGATTCATTGCTCAAAGCAGCAGCTGGATCTGCTATCACTCCCCCTGCCCCTAGATCCACCTTCAGGTGCTCTGACTCCTGGGCCAGGTGTTTCATTCCATGATGAAGAGCCCAATTTCTGCAGTACACTTTCATCATCAAGGTCAGAGGCATCAAGAATAGAAACAGGGCTCATAGATTTTCACTGTGCTTTGCTTCTAGAATGCTTATGATAGTCCTGTAATGACCACCTGTCCTGAGGACTTCAGAAGCCCATATCAGATGTGGAGGCAACATTGTTCCAGAGACCGCTTAGCCAGCCCCCATAATCATGTAAACCAGTTCCCTTCAATGAATGTTTTCCACCTGAATCCATACATTCATACTTACATATCACTAGTTCTACCTCTCTGGTTAAACTCCTTCTAATAGAAACTATACCTATATGCATATGGACTGTAATGTTAAGAACACAGCAGCTATGGAATCAGACAGAGCTGAGATTTTATTTGGACTTCAAGATAAACCAGGACTCAAATTACTCTAGGCTCAGCTTCTTTCTCTGTAAACTAGAGGCAGTCATAGACCTAACTTTTGTGCTTACTATAAATGAATAAGAAAATGGTTGTAAAGTACCTAGTGATATAAATGATTTGGCAAATAGTTTACTTCTCTCCTCTCAGACTAGTGACCAGCTCTCCTGACCCTCTAGAATGAGTCTGGAACTCATTCCATTATGACACATTGCTCCTGATGAACAACCATATCACTCACATCTCTTCTCATAAATGATTCCCTCTAGATAAACAGAGCATAAATATTTACTGCAAATTTCAGTGGGCACTTTGCTTTGACCAGGAAAGAAAGCTCTGATTCTCTTCTCCGAATATCCTCTTTCAATGTCAAAGGCAATTCTTCCTCCTTTTGCACTTTGGCAAACATTTCAAAAGTTGATCCCAAATCCATTAACAGAGACGTCTACATAGAGCCAGAAGAAAAAGCAATCATCTCTACCCATCTAATATAGCATAGTCTCAATATATTGTGAGCAATGAGTGAAATATATATATATAATTATCTTTGTAAATAGTCTGTATCTTCCGGGTCTAGTGCAGTAGCCACTGGCCACATGTGGGTACTGAGCACGTGATACATGACTAGCTTGAATTGAGATGTGCTTCACCATGAAATACACACTGGATTTCAAATACTTAGTAGAAAGAAAAAAATCAGAATATAAATAGATCAATAATTCTTATGTTCATTACACAGAAGGACAATACTATTTGGGACATATTAAGACTAATACAATAAAACTAAGTATTAGTTTCACATATTTGTTCTTACATTTTTAATGTGGCTATTAGAAATTTTTAAATTGCATATATGGCTTGTGTTTGTGATTTATATTACATTTCTGATGGAGAGCACCTATCTAGAGCCAAAATGAAGGGTTTTTCTTTAGCGATTTCCTACCCAGCCTTCATACACCAATTTGCTGCACCTTGGGTTGTCTCAGCTCTCTATGCAGTCATTCTTCTTTGTGGCTAGAGGCAATGTATTTCCGAATTCAAACTTAAAAGCAAGTAGCAGCTAAATTAAAAATATGATAGACTAGTAATTATTTCACAACATAGCTGCTGATGACACACTGGTGTAAGAGATTGTGGCTCTGAGAGGCAATAATATATTCAGAGGCAAATACACACCAAGAGAAGCTAGAAGACCATCCTTCCATCACTGTCACTATTAACACTTCCTGGTGAGAGATAATACTTTTTTCAAATAGGCAAATATACTTATGAGTAGCTAAATTCAGTGCTTCTAAACCCTTTAGACAAGTCTCAAGGGAAAGAAACACTTTCTACACTTTCTGTATTGGAATAAAAACAACTGGAACCCAGTATATCTATCACACCCCACAGAGTGGTTATGCAGGTAACACCTCTAAAGCTACACCTCCTAGAGTGGTGGTCAGTCCCACAGTGGTGCCCAGTTGGAAAACATACACATGCAAACATGCACACAAACACACTTGTGCACACAAACACACAATTGAAAAACTATTCAAAATAATATGAATTTGTTTCTCCTGGTTTTTTAAAGCTTCTATTTCAAATCTCAAACAGCATGAAGAGGGAAAATAGCTCCCAGAGATTGCTTAAAGCACCCATATTGCCAGGGGTGGTATTCAAATTGTCAGCAACTTGTACAAGCCAGGTAATGATGTCTCAGAATGGATATTGGCTGTGAACATTCCATTTGGCCACCTTCTGCAAACTGGGTGAATGTCAGCCCTACATGCTTCCCTGACCTCACTCTAGACCTGCTCCATATCTTTTTCCTTAAACTTTCACTCACCATAAAGTCCTTCAGCCTCATTCTGGCCAGTCGCTCATATTGCCTTCCTTTCTTCCCCCTTTCCTCCAGACATTCCTTTACTGAATTCTAAGAAACAGTTGGACAAGGTAGGATTTTTTTTCTTGGAAAGGTCAGAACAAAGAGACGGAATGGATAAATCCAGAAGTTTTTAGGGGACAGAGTGAAGGGATAAACTGGGCACACACTTTGAGAAACATACAGAAACAGTGGTGGAGGGATGGTGTATGACACTAGAGAGAGTCATTTCACTGTGGGGCTCTATGTGCTCAACATGGGAATCCTTTAGACCTTTTTTCTGAGAGGAGAGAAGAAGCCAGAGGAGATATCCCTTTGCTGTCCTTGCATCACCAAGATGCTATAGCGCTTACCACGATTGGCACTATGTCTTATTTAGGCCAGCATCAAGTGATATTCATTAGGAAATCATAAAAGTATCATAAAAAATCATAGAAACATCATCGAAATCAATGGCCACAGCTTTGGGTTTAAAAATTGTTTCATTTTATTAGGAAAGTTTATATAGGCACAAAGAAAGAATGAACTTTCAGCTTGCGCATAGTAAGGAGCACTGGACAGAGAAGACAAATACAGAGAATGTTTTGTGTATTTGCTTAAAATATAACCTAGTTCACTAAAAAATAAATAAATAAGTCGGCACAAAGTACAACCCAAACATGAGGTTTTGCTTACCTGTTCTTATCAAAATGCTCTCAGCCACATGAAGCAGAAACTCCAAACACAATACAATGAGAACAGTTATATAAAATGCTCCAGGCTTGGGATGGAAGTTTGATGATCTCAAGGACCCAAGACCTTTCTATCTTATCTCTTTGCTTGACCCTGCTATCCTTGGTGTTCTCAGTCATGTCTTACCTCATAGCAGAAAGGCTATTAGAACAGTTCCAGATGTCACACGTGTTCATGACCAAAACCAGAAACAAAAATCTTTCCTTTAGTGCATCTCTCTTTTCAAAGGGAAGAACATTTCTTCCTAAAGACCCCACACAGTATTCCTTCCTACCCATTTTCCAGATAGTTGCCCTGGCTACAAGAGTGGTAGCAATATGAGCCTCTCCCACTTTCAGCTTCCATAGTAGGGGCAGGCCCTAACAGACAGGAAAGTGTAAAGAAGAGCTAGAGTAGGGAGAATGGTTGGGCAGGCAACCTCATAGTGCAACCAGAGTCAACCCACATCCTCTCCTATGGGATGCAATGGTTTTCAAGGTCAGGATGCATAGGGTACCTTCACTCCTCACAGTTCATGTCTTCACCACTCTCTCTCTCTTTGCACTCCACTTATAACCTACAGTCCAGCTCTTCCCACCCCTATTAGTCTTTTCTACCCCTCCCTTAAACCACAGAAACTACCAGATCTAAAGGCAACCAGTCAAATCAGATATTTCCCCAGGGCATCCCCTATTCAAGGCACAACGTGGAAAAGGAAATGTAGAAAGAAAAGAGACAAAGTAAATAACAAGTAAAATAAGTGGACTAGTATAGAAAGAGGTTTTACATGAAGAAAAAAGAGAGAAACAAGACAAAGCAAAGAAATGGCAATGCAGAAGAAAGCCGGGCCTGCTTGGGTCCTTTTATGCTGGTACTTATCTCTCTTTGTCTTAAGAAAATCCTTTTAACATATTGCAAAGAGCTCAAGTTAAAACAGTGAATGAGTTCAGTCTTAGATCATAGTATAAAGGCCCAATGGTCATACCATCCAGTTCTCAATTTTCAGGGTACCATACCCTATGACCTGTGTCCCCAAATGTGGTTTAAATGATTAATAATAGGAAAAATATTTCAGAAGGTCTTCAAAACCTCATATCGGACATCAGACAACATAAGACAGCTTAATTCTTTGTGTGACCCATGGTCTTCACAATATTCTATTCTCTCCAACAGCCCGTGCACATTCTGTTCTGGAACATATGGGCCTCAAAAATGCATTAAATCCCAAAGTTTGTAAGAGCACTCTATGTGTTGTGCCTGCTTTCTTTTCTTCTGTTTTCTTTATAGCACAGGGTTACCTGAATCCTAAGATATTCCTTATAAACACACACAAAAGGAGAATAAAATATCATCTTATTTTCAGTTATATTCACCACATAATAAGATGCAAAGAACATTTTCAGCTCTGCATTTAGAGAACGTTCAGGTAATTTTTCCCCCACGTATCATTAGCTCAGGTCATTTAAACTGCCAGGTATTAATGAGTTGTATAAAGATGCAGTTTGGCCAGGGAAGGTTTTAAGTTGTTTCACAAACGGCAGAAGCTATACCACAGGGTTCTCATCTCCAAAGAATGAATCTACCAAACGGCTCTGTGTTCCTATTATGAAAATCAGGCAGCCAGCAGAGAGTAAAGGTAAAGGGCATCAAGGGCACCTGGTGAGACTTTGGCCACCCAAATTACTCCCTGCTTCCTGCAATTTATCAGCTGAGAAGGCACTGTAACCCAGGAGTTAGGAGAGTTATTTTTATCTGCCCTTGAAAGTTGGGTTGGAGGATGACCTGAAAAGTGTGAGCACTGTGCCCAGCATCATCCACTACCTAGGACAGTCTGACTTAACTCTCCAATGAACACTATCATGGAATTTCAGCACTGCAGGAAACTAGGGATTTATTTATCCAAGGTCCTTATTTAAAGATGCGAAAACAAGAGCAAAAAAGAGGAAAAGTGACTTGTCCACAGTTGGCTAATGTGACGGAGCAAGGGCTGGAATTCAGCTGTGATTTCGAGCCAGAGCTCTTCCTTCTAATCCCCTCCTTAAATCGTGGGCTTAGCAGTGCTCCGTGCACACTCATAGTCACGTGCACATATTCCTCACACTTAAACAAAGCCAGGCTCTCAGAATTGAGGAGTCAGCCCAAAAAGCCACCCGTTCTAGGTTATTAAATACAAGGGGAAGATTTTTAAGACAAAAAAAAACTGAGAATTCATGTGATTCCCTTCCAATTTGCATTAATTTCCAACCTCTGTTCTCTCCTCTAGAGACCATCGTGGGAGGTGTGGGATTTCTGGTTTTAATCTTCACCCTTGCATGGGTGGTTCAACATAAGATCATAAGTGTAATACACCATATTAACAGAAAGAAAGATTAAAAACCATATGATCATTTCAATTGATGCAGAGAAAGCGTTTGATAAAATACAATATCCTTTTATGATTAAGACCCTCAGTAAGATTGGTATGGAAGGGTCATTTCTCAACACAATGAAAGCCATATATGAAAAACCTACAGCTAACATCATACTGAATGGGGAAAGCTAAAAGCTTTTCTGCTAAAAACGGGTACTAGGCAAGGCTGCCCACTTTCTCCACTGCTCTTTAATATAGTACTGGAAGTCTTAGCTAATGCAATCAGAGAAGAGAACAATACAAAAAGCATTCAAATAGGCAAAGAAGACTTGAAAATATATTTATGAATGACATGATGGTATACTTAGAAGACCCAAAAATCTCCATGAAAAAAACTTCTTGAAGTAATAAGTGAATACAGTAAAGGGGCAGGATACAAAATCAACATCCAAAAATCTATAGCATTTCTATATATGAACAAGTTGAACGAAGTAGACCTGAAGAAAGGAATCCCTTTCACCATAGCCACAGGATGTATAAGATACCTAGGGATAAACCTAACTAAGAAAGTCAAAGACCTTTATAAAGAAAACTATGAAAAATCTTTAAAAAGATATTAAAAGTGACATAAAAAAGTGGAAGGACATCCCATGCTCCTGGATTGGTAGAATTAACATAATCAAAATGGCAATTCTACCCAAATTAATCTACATGTTTAATGCAATTCCAATCAAAATACCAGAAATATTCTTCACAGATCTAGAAAAGACAATCATAGAATTTGTCTGGAATCATAAAAGACCTTATATTGCAAAAGCAATCCTGTGCAAGAAGAATGGAGTAGGAGGCATATCACTCCCTGATTCCAAGATATACTATAAAGCTGTGGTCATCAAAACAGCATGGTATTGGCATAAAAACAGACATGTGGACCAATGGAAGAGAATAGAGACCCCAGAAATAACTCCCAAAGCTTATAGCCAACTGATCTTTGACAAAG
>NW_006160142.1:663776-685866 GCF_000334495.1 Tupaia belangeri chinensis | reverse complement strand
CACAGGCAATAATCCCTAAAATAGACAAGTGGGACTATATCAGACTAAGAAGTTTCTGCACAGCAAAGGATAGAGTAACAAGTGTGAATTGACAACAATCAGAATGGGAGAATATTTTTGTTAAATATGCCCCAGGCAAGGGACTGATAACCAGAGTACACAGGGAACTCAAGCGCCTTATGAGAAAAAAATAATAATAATAATAATAACCCAGTTAAAAGATGGGAAAATGAGCTGAACAAAAATCTCTCTAAGGAAGTCATACAAACAGCTGAAAAGCATATAAGGAAATGTTCAATGTCCCTCATCATAAGGGAGATGCAGATAAAAACCACAATGAGATACCACCTAACCCCTGTCAGAATGGCAAAGATTAAGAATATAAAAAGTGATAAGTGTTGGCGGGGATGTGGTGAAAAGGGAACCCTCCTACACTGTTGGTGGGAATGTAAACTAGTTCAACCACTGTGTGGAGAACAATATGGAGGTTCCTCAAATATCTACAAATAGAACTACCATTTGATCCAGCAATCCCACTTCTGGGTATCTACCCAAAGGACAAGAGAACGCTTAGTCAGAAAAGTGTTTGCACATCAATGTGTACTGCAGCATTATTCACAATTGCCAAGACATGGAACCAACCTAAATGTCCACAAACTGATGAACGGATTGAAAATGTGTGGCATATATACTCTATGGAATACTACTCAGCCATAAAAAAACAAGATCCTGGCATTTGATAGAAAGTGGTCAGATATGGAGGATCTATTGCTGAGTGAAGCAAGCCAGGCTATGAAAGAAAGATATTGTATGTATCCACTTAATATATATCAACTATCCGCACTCTATGGTAGAGAATGAAACATTGGAGGACATAAAAGCAATGAAAATACTTAACTAGGACAAGACAGTGTGGAATGCAGGGGTGGGGGGAGAGAAGAGTATAGAGAAAGATAGAAAAAGAACAAATAGAGAGGCATGACCTTAGTAGGACACAGATATGGTTTATTACCTGTTGATCATGACGAGTATAATATTCTCAACTGGATTGGTCTGAGAAGTATTTCATGTTGGGTAAAGTCTTTTTACAAGCAAAATGAGAAATAGTGATTGACTGGTTAAAAAAATAATTGGAATAATAATAATAATGATCAGGAAAACAATGAAAAGATATTGGATGATGAAGTAGGGATTTTAATGTCTCTGTATTGACTGACGTTCATGGTATTCCTTCTGGAAAAAGAAATGTAATACACTGTAAAATTATATGCAATTCAATGTAATATAAACAAGATTATGATGATAATAAATTAATTTTAAAAAATCATCATCCTTGCATACACCTGTAAATATTCCTAAGGTCATTGCAAATGCTCCACTTCTGAAAAAAAATTTAGATTATTCTTTCTGCACAGAAAGGAAAGGGAGAGAGGAAGAAAGAAATAATGAAGGGAGTGAGAGAAGAAGAAAGGAAGAAAGGAGGAAGGGAGGAATAGAGGAAGGAAGGAATAAAAGAAACAAAGAAAATGTAAAAAAAAAAAATCCACAAAGAATAGATTGTTTCTGTTTATGAAGTGGTAAGAACTCTTCAAGATCACATCCTTGTAGAAGCCCTGACAAAATTATCTTCCCTATCTATTCCCTGTGCAGCATGAGCTGCTTCCAGCCAAGGCTCCCCAGTGCCACAAGTCAAGGCATCAAGACCATGCTTCTTCAGGAAGAGGTCCAGGAAGACCCCATCCACCTTGAGCTGTTGGAGCACTGGCCATGAGTCAGCCAGGCTGGGGCAGCACACTCTCCTTCTCAGGAAGCCTGGAATGCTTATGGAAACTTTGTTTTCTGTGTATTTTAGTGATCAGTTTTAGATCCAAATTCAAGAACCAAATTATTTGTGGCAGGGAATCTAATCAAAAGACTTAAGGATTAACATTTGGAATTGTGCAAATATTTACTGTTAGGATAAATTATATTACTGGTGCCCACTTTCAAAAATCAAAAACTAAAGCTTAAGCCCACACAGTTCTAATTTCCACCATTCATTCAATCATTAAACAAATACTTATTGAGTGTCTACTTTAATCCAACCACTTATTCCAGTTACCGGAAATGCAGAGGTAAATAGAAAAAAATTTCTGCTCTCACAGACTTTACATTCGAGTAGAGGTGACAAATAACATACAAGATAAATAAGCAAAATGCATAGTTGCTAGACAGTGACAAGGTCTGATGACAAGAAATAAATCAGGAAAGAGGGAAATGAGAAGGAACGTTTGACTAAAGACCAGAGAAAGTGGGAACTGAGACATGCAGATATTGAGGAAAGGCTATTACAGGCAAAGGGAACAGCAAGTGCAACATCTCTCAGGCTGGGCTAATCCTGGTGTGTTCCACAAAAACAAGTGTAGCTGAAACAGAGAAAAATGGAGTAGGAAAGAGTAATAAGAGATAAAAACAAACAGACAAAAAAATAAAGGAACCCAGATCATTTCAATGTCCTTATTTCTAAAATGATGAAGATCAGGTGAGATTAAAAAAAATTAGAAAAAAAAAGCCGAAACAAACGAAAAACCTGAAAGATTGTAGTACTGATCAAACTGGTTTGTGTAGATTGCCTGTATTGAACACTAGGAGATCCTGAATTCCAATCCCAGTCACTTTTCATCTCTTCGTTTATAATTTTCTCCACCTTGTGCCCCTCTTCCCCAGCCTCCTGGTGTCCTAACCTATCTCCAGTCCTCTCCAACATCATCCCTCCACCCTCCCCACAGAAAAGCTGCTTTCCTTTGGAGCTGTCACTTGGGGAAAGATATAAAAAATGGTTCACACCACAGTGATAATCATCTCCTACATTTTGATGGGCTTTACACATTCCAAAAGACTTTGGTTTGCATTGGCTCATTAGATTCTCAAAACATCCCTGTCAGATAGAAAGAACTAAAGAAGCACCACTCAAAGGTTAAGTAACCTATCTAAAGTCATACAGCTAATCAATGGCAAAAAAAAAAAAAAAAAAAAAAAAAAAAAAAAAAAGAGTGGAATTCAAGTCTTTCAGTTTCGGTCTGGACTGTCACTTTAGGGACTATCACAACGGAATGCCTCCACTTCCTAGAGCTCTGTAAAGCTATTGGAAACACCAGTCTTGGCATGAATAAAGAGCAGTAACCTACATCAGACACGTCCGGCAGTGAGACTGTGGCAGCTGACCAGCTACTGTGTTCTCACACAGCTGGTACCCCTTGGTCACAGAGAAGCCTTGATGGTGAATTTAATCAAATGAACAAGGAAAATGGAATCGCAAAGCAAAGCCTAGTGCTCAGATGAGCAAGATTTTTATTAATTCCCTGGAACATCATTTTCCTCCTGGTCATAAGCACAGCCTTCCTACTCCTAGACTGTCATGTTGCTGAGTTCAGCAAAAGCCAAGGAGAGAGAAAAATAAAGTCATGAAGTGTACTCCAGCCCAGGAGAGTCCTCACTCATAGTCCAGAGCTGGCTGTGGGCCAATGTGCTTAAGAAAGAGTATGAAACTCTAAGGTGTTTCCTCAAGAGGAGGATAACCTTTAATTCAAATATATCTTCATTTATCCCTAAAAGAGCCTATTATTTTGAAGAGAATAAGATGATTGCATAGCCTTGGCTATTTTTCTCTACTGCAATCAGTCATTTTACAAATGGGTGCTGGTTGGTAGTGAAGCAGTATGAAAGTAAAAATGATACATCCACCCTGGATGCACAAGAGGACCACCCTCTGGCCATGCTCCTCCCACAGGCAAGGAGTCTGTGAGTCCATGAGGCCAAGGAGACATGACCACCCAAGTCTGCACTGAACATGCTCTGATAGTTGGGGCCTCAATATCTCCTGCTTAAATACTCACAGTCTGCCTCATCCTCCCCAGAGGGGACTCCACCCCCAGTGTGAACACCACAGGCTTAAGGATGGCTGTCTTCAAGTTGCCAGTCGAGGCCCAAGGTGCAGGCTGGGTGGTGCCGTGTAAGTTGTGTGAAATCAGGGAAGAGTCAGGGTGGGAAGAGATAGGGCGAGCTGCAGGCCAGGGCTTCCATTTGCACTCTTGCCTGAACCCTACAGAAGTTAAAGGTGGTCTTCATGAAGGAGTGGAGTTGAATCAGTAACTAAGTGCCCTCCTATCTCCACTTCTAAGAGAACCATCAAATCACAGCTGCAGGTCTGTGTCATCACCTTCACCTGGTACACAACCACATTGACCCTGCTCTGCCTTTAAGACCATTCTGCTATATTAATCTCATTCCACCATATTTACCAGAACCTTTGGCAACTATTGATAACTCAGACTCCATCTCCTTCCCTATTTCTGCCTCTTCCTGATGACTTCGTCATCTTCGTGGACCACCCAGCCTCAGCCTCAGCCTCAGCCTCATGGTGCTTTCACTTACTCATTCTCATTGACTTCTTCTTTCTGAGCATTGGTAAATTTTGGCCACAATCCTCATCTTGTAATTGCCAGAAATTTTCTCTCCTCAATATTCTTCACCTTTAGAAACCTACTCCTTGACTTCCTCTCTATTCTCCTATCTTTCTCAAGCATGTCCTTCTGGAGCATGCCTTATGCATGCTAAGCCTTATGCACATACCGTGCCCCACCTGATATACCCTTCTCAGCTCTTAAAACACAGCTCGAGGGACCAGCAGTTAGCATAATGGCTATGTCACTGGACTCCCATGTAGTGGACCGCGGTTTGAGTCCCAGACCCGGTGGCTTGAACTCACACCCGGAGCGTGGACGTGAGTGCCCAAGATCCTGAGAGGAGAATGGAGGAGAAGGGATTGTGGCATGACCATCCCCCCTGGAGAGTGATTTCTCACTTTCTATCTCTCTGTCTCTCTCTGTTTTTCTGGCAAGCATACGCGCCCTATAGCAAAAACCTCTCCCCCCTCCCCCCCCAAAAAAACACAGCTCTAACATCACTTTTCATTCAACATACCTTAATTAAGCACCTACTAGGAAGTACACACTCTGTAGAGAGTGGAATTTCAAACATTAATGAAGTGTCTTCCTTCTCTCCCAGACAGCAGCTCAGGAAATGAACAAGTAAACATATAATTCCGTCTGTGTGGTCATTTAAACAATTTAAACAAGCTACTGTGGAAACACAGAGGTTTTACTACACTCAATCAAATCAGGTGGGGCTTTGTGCCCAGTAAAAAAGGACACCTGCCTGGAGTTTTACATATTTTTCAAATGTGTGTGTGTGTGTGTGTGTGTGTGTGTGTGTGTCCTAATTTGGAATGGATATATCCAAAGGGTATACACACACACACACACACACATATTGTAGGCAAAATAAGAACATTCCAATCTGATTTCTTCTACCTGATTATCATCCACTTGAGCAGAGATTCTTCTTAGGAAATAAAGAAGCTAATATTAGTTCAGTTCTTGCTATGCCCAATGTCTGTTTGGCTCTACGCTGTGATACAGATACGCAGTTCAATGATGCTGCAAGGCAAGGATTGATATGCTACCCAATTTTACAGATGCAAAAACAGAAGTTGAAAAAACTACCCAACATTACATGGCTGGCAAGTGGCCAAAACAGGATTCTCTCATTCTTTCATTCATTCATTTAATAGTCATTGAGCTCATAGTATGTGCTAGATCTTGTGTCAGACCTCATGGACATATACACTAAATATATACACACACACAATAGCAGACATATACCATAGACAAGGTAGTCACTGCCCAGATGGAGCTTGCATTCTAGTGAAGAAGGCAGACAATAACTAAATCAAGAAAGAAGAAATGTAACATATCAGGACAGTGCTATGAACAAATAGAGGAATTAAATCATGAAGATCTGGGAAGTGGGTGGAGAGGATGGTCAAGGATCCATCTAGTTGCAAAGTGCAGCTCTTTTCCACCATTCCTTCTGTCCCTCCAGGACACCCCTGCAGTTCATCTGGCAACCAATTATGATTCCATGTATCCTACTACTTAACTCCAAGCCCAGTAAATGGTTTTTGTTTTTGTTGTTGTTGTTGTTTTGGAGAGGTTTTTACGCTATAGGGCACGTGCGCTCGCCAGACAGACAGAGAGAGACATAGAGACAGAAAGCAAGAAATCACCCCCCGGGGGGGATGGTCATGCCACAATCCCTTCTCCTCCATTCTCCTCTCAGGATCTTGGGCACGCACGCACACGCGCCCGGCGTGAGTTTTAAGCCACCGGGTCTGGGACGCGAACCGCGGTCAACTACGTAGGAGTCCAGCGACATAGCCATTACGTTCACTGCTGGTTCCCAAGCCCAGTAAATATTAACAAAGCTTACTATCTAACGATGCTCATATTTTTTTCCTAACACGCTGAAGAATTCATAATACGTTTCACACTTCAACAAACTAAAAAGGTGCCTGAACTGATGTGTGACCAAAGTGGGAGGGCTCATGGGGAAGTTCATGATGAATATACACTTTGTTAATTGCGGATGAACTAGCTAGGTCACAGTGATCTGCGGGCTCGTGAGTGTGCAGGAGCAGCCCGTACATGATATGATTTGAAGGAGGTTAAAGCTCACTCTTCCCCCACCTACTCCCTGAGCTCCTCTCTCCCTCACTGCTCCCCCACACCAAAACCAGAATCTCCTCCCTTTCAGTGTCCTACAACACCTGAAATCCTCACCCCATCAATCAAATGCACTATTGTGGGAAGAAGATGAAAACATACTCAAAGATTTAGTTTGATGTTTGAACTTCACCCTTCACTGGTCTTGTGACCTTATAGAAATCAGTTCATGTCTAGGACTCTTAATTTCCACAACTGTAAGTTCAAGTAAATATCCTAATTTATAAAGGATATATCCAAAGGGTATTGTGAATCAGAGAGTATGAAAGAATACCAAAAACTGCCCAAATGTGATGAATATTGGTCCAATTGAAATGCAAATGTTGCTTGGAAAAAATCCCAGAGGTTTTTACGCTATAGGGCACGTGCGCTCGCCAGACAGACAGAGAGAGACATAGAGACAGAAAGCAAGAAATCACCCCCCGGGGGGGATGGTCACGCCACAATCCCTTCTCCTCCATTCTCCTCTCAGGATCTTGGGCACGCACGCACACGCGCCCGGCGTGAGTTTTAAGCCACCGGGTCTGGGACGCGAACCGCGGTCAACTACGTAGGAGTCCAGCGACATAGCCATTACGTTCACTGCTGGTTCCCAAGCCCAGTAAATATTAACAAAGCTTACTATCTAACGATGCTCATATTTTTTTCCTAACACGCTGAAGAATTCATAATACGTTTCACACTTCAACAAACTAAAAAGGTGCCTGAACTGATGTGTGACCAAAGTGGGAGGGCTCATGGGGAAGTTCATGATGAATATACACTTTGTTAATTGCGGATGAACTAGCTAGGTCACAGTGATCTGCGGGCTCGTGAGTGTGCAGGAGCAGCCCGTACATGATATGATTTGAAGGAGGTTAAAGCTCACTCTTCCCCCACCTACTCCCTGAGCTCCTCTCTCCCTCACTGCTCCCCCACACCAAAACCAGAATCTCCTCCCTTTCAGTGTCCTACAACACCTGAAATCCTCACCCCATCAATCAAATGCACTATTGTGGGAAGAAGATGAAAACATACTCAAAGATTTAGTTTGATGTTTGAACTTCACCCTTCACTGGTCTTGTGACCTTATAGAAATCAGTTCATGTCTAGGACTCTTAATTTCCACAACTGTAAGTTCAAGTAAATATCCTAATTTATAAAGGATATATCCAAAGGGTATTGTGAATCAGAGAGTATGAAAGAATACCAAAAACTGCCCAAATGTGATGAATATTGGTCCAATTGAAATGCAAATGTTGCTTGGAAAAAATCCCCAACTAATGTGATTTAATTAGCCACGCCTTAGGAAGTGGGGCACACAAGGGTGTCTATGATATAAAGGAGAGTTAGGTGTTGGACAGCCAGAGTTTCCCATGTGGAGTTAAGGCTGACTGGGAATTCCAACAGGCAGTATTAGAGCTTTGTGCACGTGGGTGCTCAAGAGAAAACAGTCAAACAGAATAAAGGAGCACTGAAGAGCAATGCAGCCCACCCGGCATGACTTAGACCTCTTCAGTACCAGAGCATGACCCACGAGAAAGCCAGGGCTCAGAAACAGGCTAAACCATCTAGGTTTAGGTAAGTCTACGTTACGATGTTCATGCAATGACAAATTCACCTAACAACCTTATTAGACCGTACTCCATTGTCAAGCAAAGAATTACACACCTATCTTATGTAATATAGACTATTATGATTTTATGGGGCTGCCATCACATATGCAGTCCATTATTGACATATGTACTTAGTGGTGCATGACTGTAAGTTTTAGTTTTTAGAAGTTAAAACTATAGACTTCTTAAGTGAAACAGAAAATTATCTTCATGACATTTGCCAGGCCAAGATTTCCTAGACAGGACCCTAAAAGAATTAATCATTTTTAAAAAATGAATAAATGGGACTTAATAAAAATGAAACATCTCTGCTAATTAAAAGACATTGTAAGAAAATGAAAAGACAAGTCAAAGCCTAAAGAAAAAATATTCTCAGGACTGGGACTAACAGATGTCATAATGGTTATGTAGCTACATTCCCACAAAGTCAACCATGGTTCAAGTCCCAGACATGACAGCTTGACACCAAGGCGCATGTGCGTGCATGCCCAAAATCCCAAGAGGAGAATGGAGGAAAAGGGATTGACCTGTTGGAGGTGAATTCTTGCTTTCTGTCTCTATGTCTCTGTCTCTCTGGTGAACACACATGCCCTATAGGAAAAAAAAAATCTCTAAAAAAACAATAAAAATATTCTTAAGACATATATCTAACAAAGGACTCATATCCACAATACAAATAAACAATAAAAAGACAAATATTCCAAGAAATATTTAAAACTAAGGGCAAACCCATGTATCATATGGCCCAACAACTCCACTTGGAATTATTTACATGAGAATTTTTTTAAGTGTATCACAGGATCGGCTCTGTGGTACAACAGTTCAGTGCTGCACAGAGGAAGCTGAAGCCCATGTAACTGAAGCCCACAGAGCTGACCAGGTTTCTAGTCCCAGCCCCAGAGCCTTGAAAACCACACCAGGCACACATAAACATGCCCAGGATCCTGATAGGATGGAGAACCGGAGGAGAAGGATTGTTTTGTGACAGGCTACACTGGGAGGTGCTTTCTATTAATATTTCTCTAGTGCTCACATCTCTGCATATACACTGCTGGCTTAAACACACACGCACACACACACACACACACACACACACACATACACACACATACAGACACACACAAGATATGTAAATAACAGCCTCATTCATAACAGCCAGAAACTAGAGACGATCCAAATGCCCATCAAAAGGTGAGTGGAAAAGTAAATGGTAGTTGGGAACCAGCAGTTAGCGTAATGGCTATGTCACTGGACTCCCACGTAGTCGACCGCAGTTCGCATCCCGGACCCAGTGGCTTAAAACTCACGCCGGGCACGTGTGCGTGCATGCCCAAGACCCCAAGAGGAGAATGGAGGAGAAAGGATTGCGGTGTGACCATCCCCCCTGGGGGGGTGATTTCTCGCTTTCTGTCTCTATGTCTCTCTGTCTGTCTGGTGAGCGCACATGCCCTATAGCGAAAATCTCTTCCAAAAAAAAAGAAAGAAAAGTAAATGGTAGTATATTTATACAATGAAATACTACCATATGGGATAAATTACTGGTATACATAACAATGGTGAATGAATCTCAGAAACATTATATTAGGGGAATGAAGTCAGACACAAAAGAGTAAAAACTGTATTTATATACCGTTTATGAGCAGGTTAAACCAATATATATGTAATAGAAGTCTCAAAGTGGTTATCTCAGAGGTAGTGTTGATAGGGAAGAAAAAGTTTGTATCATAATGGAAGCTGCCTTGTGCCGTCTGTTTTACATGTGGTTACACGTGTCACCACTATCACATGTAATAGAATGAATACTTAAGATCTTTGCATTTTATTGTGTACAAATTATAACTAATTTTCTTAAATCCACTGAAGTCTGTGTTTCCTGTAATTAGAAAATATAAAAAGGGCAAGAAAACACTCAGAATAGCAATGAAAACTATAGGATACACAGTGGTATGTAAAACAAAAATGTTGAAGACTTTCACAGAGAAATTCATTAAAATGTATTGAGAAAGACCTAAGGAAGAGGGACCAGCACTTGGCATAATGGCTATGTCGCTGGACTCCCACGTAGTCGACCATGGTTCAAGTCCTGGACCCGGTGGCTTAAAACTCATTCAGGGCACGTGTGTGTGCATGCCCAAGATCCCGAGAGGAGAATGGAGGAGAAGAGATTGTGGTGTGGCCATCCCCCCTGGGGGGTGATTTCTCGTTTTCTGTCTCTCTGTCTTTCTCTGTCTGTCTGGTGAGCACACACGTGCTATGGCAAAAACCTCTCCAAAAAAAGAAAAGAAAAAAGAAAGACCTAAGGAAGAAATAAAACATGTTCCTCAATATGAATTTTCAGCATCATAAAGATACCACTTCACTCCCAAATGAACATATAAATTCAATGCAATCCCCAGCTTTTGTTCATGGGTAGGAATTCACGGATCTTTAGAGATCAATTTGGCTATAGCACGTAAAGATGCACATATCATGACTTAGAATTACTACTTCTAGGAATATGTCCTCCAGGAAAAGTCTTACTCTTATGCATAAGACACACACAAGAATGACCACTGTACCATTTTTTAAGAAACATCAATAAATATGTAAGTCACTTTTAATTATTTTTGATGGCTGAACTATTTCCTTGTAATTGAACAACCGGTCTGTATGAAGTTGGTTCTTTGGAATTTAGTAACAAATCCTTTGTAGGCTATTTTCATAGTCATCTTTATGTACTCAAAATAATGTATGTTCTGTTGTTTGTTATTTATTTACCTTTCCTTCCACAGCTACTGCATACTCTTGGATTTAATTGCTCTCTCCCAAATTTATTTTACTTTCTAGCTGGAACACATCCTTCAGGAACTTTTTCAAAATGAATCTGGTATAATGATTACTATGAGAGATCGTACACCCCAAAATATCTGAATTTGAACCTCACATTTAAGTAGTAAATTTTGTTCATTATTAAATTCTAGTTCTACTGTCTTCTTCAACATTTCGAAGGTATGAGTCTGCTGCTTTACCATAGCTAGTGTAACTGCTAAAAAGCATAGTGATGATTTTCTTGTTTCTTTGGGATGTTATGCTTTTTATTTTTGAAAGATTTTAGAACTTAATTTTTGGGTCTCTTTTAAAATCAATGTAGCATGTTTCTGTGTGAGGTCATTCCCAGGCAGTGTTCTGTGTCCTTTTAATTTCGGGGTCTTTTTACCTTCCACCACCCTGTCGGAGGGATATCATCTCTACCTGCTACTTGCATTCTTCACCTCTCTTCACCCTTTCCCAGTGGCTTCTGAGAAAGTTTCTTATTCCGGTATTTCAGTCTTTAGCTGTATCCATTCTGATATGTGGCCCGTCTACTGAGTTTTTTGTTTCAGCAATTATATTTAGATACTCAATATTTTCAATTGACTCCTCTTATTTGCTTCTCCCTGTTTTATTATTTCAATATTGTTTTTTACCTGTCTAAGGATAATTACTATACTTATTTTAAATTATTCTTCATTCCTTTCCTCTCAGTTTATTTTGGTAAATTACTCTTTCATAGAATTTTTCCCCCTCACATGTTTGTACCATTTTTCCCTTGTGAATTCATCTTTCATTCTTTTAGGACTATCGATTGGTTTTGCAAATAATGTCAATCCAGGGTAAGGATAAAAACTTAGGCTTTGCTTGTTCTTCAGTTGAGTAGGAGAATGATTATTGCAGTAGAAAGCCTCAAAGGTTCCAATCTGAATTCGACCATCTGCCAAACACCACCGCCAGTAAGCATTCCCATGGCCTCACAGCATCTCATACCCAGCACTTTCTCTTAAAAATAAGCAGCCTCTCCTATTTGTCTAGTCCAATGGAAGAAGGGGAAAGTAGAATAAGAGAATGTTCAAGGGGCATCTAAGAGTCGCCACTACCATCTTCTCACTGGTTCCAGTGCTGCCCTGACACTGCCTGCCATTCTGCCTGATGCTCCTTTCCTCTCACAGACACGGATCACCCAGAGTAATTCAGAGAAGATAAAGGCCATGCTAGAAAGCTCTCTGTCAGACAATCCCTTAGGTGTCCTCTACAGCCTGCCTTATCTTCCATCCTGGGAGTCAAAGGCATTCATCTTCCTAAGGGTCCCCATATTTTGTGTTAGTTAATGGTTGAGACCCACCCAGCTTGCTTTCCCTCCCCCACTGTGACATTGCCATTATTGGGTTCAAAGAAGAAAACCAGCACTATACAAAGTGCCAGTTTCAGAGTCATGTGATTCCAGAAATACTAAGGCTACACAATAAAAACTTTGTCAAGAGAATTTTTTAAAATGAACTATAAGATGTAGAGTATTGATAACTGGACGCAGAGGTAAGTTTTGTGCTATCTTTGAACTCAGGTAACAGTTTTCCTGACCATCCTTAAACCAGAGAGAACTTCATAATCAATTTGATTTAGCCAAAGCTCACAGGGGCACTAGAGACAGAATATCTGATTACTTTTAACAATTTCACAGAGACAGTAACTCCTGATGGGACTAAATAAACAATCACAGAAATGTATCCAGCATTCCCCAACCTTCCTGGCCCCAGAGACTGGCCCTGTGGAAGACAATCCCTCCATGGATGCTCACACTGCCATTATTGATGATAAGATTGAAAATAAGCCCTTAGCATTGAATAAAAATGTATCAAAAGACCTTTAGAATCCCTAAACTATAAAACAGAGACACAAGATCAACACCACGGGTTGTTCTGAGGATGCAATGACAGCAAAGGGGGTCCTGATCAATCAATAACAATAATGTAATTCCCAGCAATAATGAGCACTTACTCTTGCCCACCCTTCTCTAGTTCTAGACCTAAGCAGATACACATGCAAGCACACATACACACCATAATTTGAACTTTCTCTCTCTCAGCTTTTACTCTAGCCCCTTCTCTCCTCGGTCTGTAGCAAAGACTCGTACTCAACAGAGAACCATCTTCTACTAACTCTCCATCCACCTGGTCAAGAAGAGAGTTAAATAGAAAAAAGCAGACGATGACCAAGCAAGATTCATGAGCGCCTTCCTTCTTCTCCATCTAAACACCAAAACTCCATCTTTTTTCCCCATTACTGACTGAACAGGAAAGGTTCTTGGGGAAAACTGGCCCAGCCCTTGACAAGTTCATATTCTATTTTACAAAGGAAGCAGCTTAATCCCTTATCAGTTAAATACCCTGACAAAAAGCAAGCAAGTGGCAATAGGTCAACTACAACACAGGCGTTCTCCCTAAAATAGTATTGTCATTCTCCTCGTGGTAGATCTTCAACCAGATGCTCAAGTATTCTCAACTCATCATAGCCTGTGCAAACAGAATCCAAAGGACAGTAACACTCCTCAATTCTTCTCTCTTCAAATTTCATCAACCATTTTATTTCACAACATTAAAAAAGCTTCTCTATTCATTGGAATGAGTTTCAACCACCTATAGTTGACTTTATGCTACTCTGTTACTGGGCAATTCACCAGGCCGATACAATAGCACCATCTCGTGGTAACTGTAAGTAACTGCAGGCTACACAGCACATCTTAGATTCTTCTCTGCATCCCCCAGCTTGTCCATCCCAAACAAGTTATTTTCACCAAACTTTGAGGAATCATTTACAATGGAAATCATAAATGTCCCATTATATAAACATAAAGTAATTTTGTATTATTTTGAGATTTAGGTAACTATTAAGTCAATTCACTTAAACTCATCTATATAGCTTTCTTTTTTTTTTTTTTTTTTTTTTTTTTTTTTTTTTTTTTTTTTTTTTTTTTTTTTTTTTTTTTTTTTTTTACTTATAGGGTTAATATCTATTAAGTTTTTCTAAGTATTTTATATGTGTTTAATTCTTGCCAAAACCTTTTGGATATGACCTCCTATGGAGAAAAATAAAACTGAGGAAATGTGTAACTTCGTTTTGCCATAAAGCACTGGCATTTGCCAGAGAGAGTGTACCCCTAATGGAGCAAGACCACACCCTAATCCTATTTCCTCCATTTCTCCTTCCTGTCAGGATTTTCGGTGATATTCCTCAAGCTCCAGGGCCAGGAATTAAGCTGTAGTCAGTCATGTGAGACGCAGCTCCCAACACACAGTGGTATCCACTGTGCTATGGGGCCACCCCCAAATTTTCTACCTTATCAGCAGACTCTTCCTAGCAGCCTAGAGCATAGCATCAAAGAGGCTACCCATGAACACTAGATTTGAGCCACATTGCAGATAATGGTAGATCGTCACAAGGTGAGGTGAGTGTAAGACACTGCTTTCATTGAAGTTGTTCCAGAGTCCACTGTAGCTCCTTCCTGGGAATCAGGCAAGTACTCCTCAGTCAAAACTGGCTGAAAGCTGGCCACATAGTGCAGTAGTTAGGTGCTACACAGAGGAAGCTGGATTCTACTTGGTCAGCCAGGGTTCAAGTCCAAGTTCCAATAACTCATCAGTCCTACACGTGTGCTCAGGATCCTGGCAGGATGAAAAATTGGAGAAAAAAGGATTGCAACATAAGCAGGTCTCATGAAGAGTATGGTATTCTCTCTCTCATACATGCACATGCCTTCTGGGGGAAAAAAAATTAAATAGTTGCTTCCAAAAGGAATGCAAGTTCTGTCTGATTCTACTCCCAAATAATAGTATTTATTGAATACTTACTATAAGCTAAAAATAATAATAATAATGAGATATCTTAGATAAACATTGAACAGTACTTCTGACAATCTTACTTTTGCCTGGTACTCACTGTTCTATGGAAACTGCCAGTGACATTAAACAAATATATTTAAAACACAAATTTCTAAAATCATGTACCAGTCCTAAATATCATGAGCTTCTCTGCAGCCTTTCATACCACTGAGGTAGCATTCTTCTTAAAGCTCTCTGACATTTTTAATTATTTGGCCTAAACCCTCTTAGTAGTAGTTGTTTGCCCGTCTCTGAATCACATCTAGTTTTCATTTCCTCCATGTCTGCAGACATGTGTATTCCCCAGAGATCTAGCCTGGGACTCACTCTTTTCCTCCTTTTCATTCTATTTTGACAATCTATCATATTTGTGATTTCAAGTATCATATCAGGGAACACATCTATATCTCCATCCCTGACTTCTAAGCTCTAGCTTCACGTTTTCGATGACCTACAGGGTATCTCCCACTGGAACTTCAAACTCAGCATATCTAAATCAGCCATTAGCAACTTCACCTCCAAATGCCACTTCTCTTGGTTCATTACTTCAATCTGTCAGACGTTCACTCCTTCTCTTCTTGATGCCTTTGACCTAATGGTTCCAAAAGAACCTAGCTTTGCATCTCTCGTGAGCTCTCATCCCAATTTTCCCCTCTCTCTCCTGGATTACTTTCCTAATTCAGACCCTCCTTCTCTCTCATTCTGACCACATCTGTCAGCAAAATTGGTTTGAAATATATTTATTGAAAATCTATCAAGTATGAGGAACTGACTAGGCACCTGGGATACAGCAGAAGTCAAAAATGTTAGCAGCCTGGCTCTGTAGGGACTTAACGTGTAGGAAAAAGAAAGCAAACGAGGAATCAAGAAAGGCGTAAAAATAAATTTCTCAACATTTTCATGCTTGTTTTCTTTGTTCAACAGAACAGGAGTCTCTACCACCATTTTACACCACATCTATTAAGTCAACTCAAACTCAGAAATTGAGAGAAAATTCAGAAGTTTCAAGAAACTGAGAGAAGGCAAAAAAAAAAAAAGGTGAAAATTAAATGCCTAAACTGCATATCTAAACCTCAACTCTTACTTAACATTATAAAACTATTTTCATAAATTAAGAAACAACTTCAAAACTTCTGAGGGTAAATGGAGTTTTTAATTAGGCAAAAAATTGTGCATGTCCCTGGCCACAGCTAAAACAGTGAAACAAGTAGCATTTTTAGCAGAAAGCAAATTAGTAGTGTTTGCCTGTTTTGATCACTTCATTGGAAACCTAAAAATCTAAATTATGCTTATTATACTTGGAAGGATTAGCTCATCAAATTGATGCTTATTGAGCCTACAAAGCAATCAACGAGACTTGTGTTTGCTTATGTACTCAATTTTAATTGCTAGATTTCTAAGGCCTTATATACCTGAGTGATTGATTTATCCATTCTTTCTTTATTCATTCATCAAACCACATTTATAAAATGTCTACTATGTGTCAGGCTGGTTTCCAGAGCAGAGAAATATGATGTCATAATTATCCTTAAGAAAACTGTATTCTAGCATAAGAAGGAATTGTGAAACAGTGAGAGAGATGAGAGTTCTAGACAGACCACTTAGACTAGGTTGCATGTGGAAGAGGATGGGCAGAAGTCAAGGAAAGCTTTACCAGGAAGAGACACGTAGGTTGGATCTTGAAGGGTAATGTTTTCAGTCAAGATGGAAAAGGCTATTGCAGGCCTAAGTAAAAAGATGTGCTCAGAGTGTGGCACAGCAAGACATTATCCACTGGAGCATCCATCAGTACCTGACATGATCAGAGCCCCACTTCAGATAACAGAGGGGGAATGAGCCAGCTGTCTCACCTAAATAGAAATATCCATAGTGTCATTATTGGAACAAAATGAACAGCCATTAGCCAGCTTCCAAAGTTAGCTTGTTTGACATGTACTCAAATGACCAATGACCACACAATATTGTCAGACATATACACATAACTACATAAAACTGTAAGTCGCTGGTGAACTTTCAGACTATTGACCCTGTTCTTAACCACTTCACAATTCTTCCAAGACCTTAAATTAACAAACCATGAATGTGCTCAGTTTTTCCAAGGCAGCAATGAACTTACTGAAAGAAATTTTCATTTTGCCTGCCAGTTTGTGTTATCTAGTGTTCGGCTATTTGTGTTGTTACCACAGCAACATTTGGACAGATAAATTTGGCACAGAGCATGTGGTACTGCTAAAATAGTGCTTTGTGAGGTACTCTGGTACTATTTCCACCAGCAGACTTAGAAACAATGTAACAGAGCCACTGTCTCAACAAGGATCTGAACAGGAGAGGGGGTAAAATGAGGCAACATAATAAGGAGCTAAGTCAGATTAGGGCTTCATGGATGGTGGCGCGTAACTAATAGCTCTTACTGGGAAGTCTCTGAGGCAAACAGTGGAGTTAACAACATTAATGCCAGTGTGAACTTGACTCTCCCAAAGGAGGAAAGGGCAGTCAAGTTTTCCAACTTAATTTACCATGGGTCACTTTTTTTTTTTTTTTTAGAGGTTTTTGCTATAGGGCACATGCGCTCGCCAGAAAGACAGAGAGACAGAGAGATAGAAAGCGAGAAATCACCCCCCCCCAGGGGGGATGGCCACGTCGCAATCCCTTCTCCTCCATTCTCCTCTCAGGATCTTGGGCAGGCACGCACATGCGCCCAGCGTGAGTTTAAGCCACCGGGTCCGGGACTCGAACCGCGGTCGGCTACATGAAAGTCCAGCGACATAGCCATTACACTAACTGCTGGTCCCACCATGGGTCACTTTTTAACCTAGAGCATCAAGGATCATCCATGAAACAAATGTTTAAAGGGCCAGCCCTACAGTGCAGTGGTTACACATTGCACTGAAAAAGCCAGTTCCCACATGGCAACCAGGGTTCAAGTCCTGGTGGCTTGAAAAATGTGAGCACGTATCCAAATCCTAATAGTATAAAGAATTGGAGGAAAGGGGATTGCTGTGTGACCAGGATTTATTAGGGAGTGCTCACTTGCTCACTCACTCTCTCTCTCTCTCTTTCATATGCATACACCTTCTGGCATTAGGAACAAAACATACACTTAAGAAATTCTGGACTAGATAATCTCATAGTTTTAGAAAAACAGTATCAATAGTGGAAACGTGAAATAAACTAATCTGAAAAGGCTTCATACTATGTGATTTCAGCTACATAATTCTGGTGAAGGCAAATCTATGGTGACAGTAAAAATAGCAGTGGTAGTCAGGGATTAGGGGAAAGGAGGGATGAAGAGGCACAACACAGAGGACTTTTATGTAGGTGAAACTATTCTATATGATACTCTAATGGCAAATATATGTCATTATACCTTTGCCCAGACTCATCATATCCAATACCAAGAGCAAACCCTAATGTGAACTGTAGACTTTGGGTGATAATGGTGTGTCGATGTAGACTCATCTAATAACAAATGCACCACTCTGGTGAGGGATGTTGGTGATGGAGGAGGCTATACACGTATCAGGACCATAGTACATGAGAAATCTCTATCATTTTTGTTTGCTTTTGCTGAAAAACGAAAACCGCTCTAAAATTAAATCTATTTTTAAACTATATTCTATTCTATATACAAATTTTACAAAATTAGAGGAATTTCTTCTCACTGATATGATGTCTAAGGTCTCTTCTCCACATAGTGAAAAGTGTTCCAGGTGAACAATTATTGAATTAGCCATGTGCTAGGCACTGTGGTGACAACAGGAGAAGCAGAAATCTTGGTTCCTAAATAGGAAGGGTCTGCGATCACAAGGGAGATAGAAAAAAGTTAGAAAGATAGATAAGCAGATAGACTGATATCCCTTAGACAATTAGAAAAATATATTTAGCTGATATTTATTGGGTGTACCCCCTATGCAGGCATAGATATTTAGTAATAAATTGTGATGGTTCTCCTCATAGAGATGGCAGTCTATGTGGGGAGAAAAATGTTGAATCAGCAAGCACACAAACAAGGATATACATGACAGACACCGAAGAAGACAGCGCGTGCTATGTAGCCTAAGTGAAGCCGTTTAATCGGCATTAGTCCATTGAAAAGTTAGGGAGCCAGGTTACAGGCAGAGAACCCCTACGTGCTAAGTCCCTGAGGTAGAAAACAGCTTTCAGTTCCTGGAAGTTGTATTACAGAAGGAGGGTGTGTGAGAGGCGAATGGAGAGTGGACAGGGCCCAGTAGGCAAGGCCTTGAAGATAGGCAAAGCAGTCTGCCTTTTATCTGAGTTGAAAAGGGAAGACTTTGAAGGGCTTTAAGCAGAGAAATACCATAACGTTCTAGATATTATAGAATGCTGGGAATCACTCATTCATCAGATTTACTGAATCAGTCATTGACCCATTCTCTGATGAAATGGAAGGAGGAAGCCACTTGGGTTGAAGTTTAAATGTGACATCAGCCCAAAGCTCCAGCTATTGGGAGTATTTCATTAGAAAACAAAATTGAGCCTATGATAGCAAAAAGCTTTCAAACATTCTATTGATAGGGTAGTATCTGTGTTTGTATGAGTTGGGGGGGTGGGGAGTGTAGGTCTCATTTTGCATTTATAGAAATTTGAGCCAGCAGGAGAGAAAGCTACTGAGAAAAAGGAAGGGCAGACTAAAAGGTCTCGCTTGTTCTTTACCATCGGTATCATTTTTATGCCCAAGCTTCTGCTGTTATGATAAATTTGGATTTTGCAAGAGATATGATATTATAAGCTGCTTTTGAGCTGGCGATATGTTTTAGCCAAGGATTGGTTAATAGTCAGTTGAAAGCAAGATAGGTTAGCAAGACCCAAGTGAGTAGAATTCAGAGGAAGGAAACAGCTGGTGGTTTGTACAGGCCTCTCCTACCCCACAACTTTTTCTTGCCAGAGCTGAGCTAGGAATCAGGAGACTGTCCTGGACTACACACTGTTTCATCTAGCTTTGTGGCTATGGGGAAATCATTCACTTCTTTGAGCACTTTTCTTCATTACCTGTAAACTGCGAAAGCTGAGCTATTTGGTCATGAAGGCTCCTTTCCATTTGAACCTTCTTTGATTCTATAATTCTCTTTACTGAAAGAAAGCCCACCTTGAGACCTCTCACAGCAGATGTGGGGGTGGGGGGAAGGGCAAAGGAGAGGGGAGAAAGGAGGGGTTCTGCATTTGAACAGCTGCTGAGTTCACACCAGCTTTGTAACTTGCCCATGTCACCTTCTGGGGACAAGGACTGTGCTTGTTAAAGAATAGCCCAGGGGCTATGAGAATACCAAGAAGCAGAAGAATTTGACTGAATGCTCCACAAAGTCTGTTTCATTTTGAATACTGCAGGCAAATCCATGATGTGCAATTCCACCTCACACTACCACCTAGGGACAGCCACCATCCTCGGGAGGCAGAGACGCTTTTGGAGTGTGAGCTTAGAGTCTGGTTCCCAGGAGTCACAATCAAAAAGTCATAATCAGAAAGTATGCGATGAGCTTGCTATATGTAAAGTTGGCTCATACAGATTAAAAAATCTCCTATTTTACTAAACAATGTTTGACAGGGGTTTGCATTTGAACATACAATGTTCTTAAATGCTTAACAAGTTATAATGAGGCAAGTTGTTAAAATAAGATTTGCCTTGTAATTGATCATTGTTAAATCTGGTGATGGTCACGTATGAATTCAGTATACTTTTCTCTATTTTCATGTCTGTTTGAAATTTTTCATGTTGAAATTTTAAAAATAGAATGAATTTGGTCACTCTAAAATGTATCCAAATTGTATTTTCCAAATATATCTCTCAGTTCCGTGAAAACAACTAGGTGGCTACATAGGTCAGGGTTGGCAAGTTATGGCCCTTGGGCCAAATCAATATCCATTTTTGTAAACAAAGAAACACAAATATGCTTTTTTTAAAAAAATGTATTATCTATGACTTTTGCGCTAAGACAGCAGAGTGGCACAGTTGCAACAAAGACTGTATGGTCCGCTTAGCAAAAATGTGCTTTATGCCTTTTCAGAAAAAGCTTGCAACCCCTAGTCCACAGGTAGTATTAGGTCACCAGGAAAGGCAGCAAGTATTTTTCTATGTTTTTGTATGCAAAAATGTGTCATGACTTTCCCAATGACCAATAGTTTGAGCTTCCCTTGGCATGTGCATATTGTAAAAATGACAAACACTCAGTACTAACCCTAATGACTCAGACAATGACACCAAATGTCTAACAGGAATAAAACAACTTGTCAGGGCTATCCAAAAGAACTCTCTGTGATGATGGAAATGTTCTATATCTATGCTTATAAAGTGGCCACTAGTCACATGTGATTACTGAGCATTTAAAGTATGGCTAGGGAAACTGAGGAAGGAACTGAATTTTTTTTTTTATTCAATTTTATCTCAATATAAATACACACACTTTTTTTAGTTTGCCATTCAGTGATTTTCAGGGTGTAAATACTTCCTCTAGGGTATAGTTCAGACTATCAAGGTGATGTGATCAAATGCAGAGGCGAAGACACACAGGATGGCTCTCACAGGGCGGCGCCCGCACACAATGTCTAGCCTTCAGTGTTTGGACTACAACTCCTTAGTACCACCCATGATAAAGCATATGAGTGTCAAAAAGCTCAGACAATCCAGAAGTGAACTGAGATGCAGGATTATTTGTGGCTCTAGACTGAAGCAGGAAAGAGGATAAGCATCAAGGACAAAATTACCCAAAACAGGGAGGACTTCTGAAGAGAGTGGAATCTAAAGGGCAGCACAGGGAAGAGAGTTCAGTTTCCACAGAACAGCCTCCTTCCAACTTAGCCTTCTTTTTTGAGAAATATCTGTGTCATGCAAGATGACTCCCTAGGTCTAGGATTATTGGTGCCCAGAAAGACCAAGAATAAGCAATGTTACTCACTTCTCAAATCTGGGATGCTTAAAGATTCTAAAGAAATTTAGCATTAGCAACAGAAATCATCCCAGCAACCATCCTGTTCATTTTCATTGTAAGGACAAACTAGGCAGCCAGATGGTGGCACAGCAGTTAACACAACACTTGTGAGGCTGGCCTACATGGCAAAGTTCCAGGCTCATATCTAGAAACTTCCTTGCACACGGCAGGCACACTGGCTGAAGCAGGGTGTGGATCATGATTTTAAGAACCCTGTTAAGACTATCTGTCTCTATACCTCCCTTTCCACTCTGAGAGAGAGAGAGAGAGAGAGAGAG